>NC_069499.1:669876086-670103586 GCF_027579735.1 Bombina bombina
GTCTGGCCCTAAATACCTTTCATGCACTTCCCACTGATTATGGGAGATCAATGACCTTCGTGCCAATATCATCAAGTGTACCTCTTTCTTTTGCTATATTTTGTCAAAACTCAGCTCCTTCCAGCATACTGATGTAGGCTCAGGAAAGTACAATTGTCTTGGGCACATATATGTAAAACACTGCTGAAAACAATGCTGCCATATAATGCTCAAGACACTGGAACATTCCTGAGCATACCTAGGTATTCTTCCATGGAAATCATTTCAATGAGCTAACTTTTAACTAAGGATACCCTGCCCTTTAAATGCATGAAACAGTTAATGGCATTTTGTGTGTGTGATTTTGATACTGTGGGGCCGATTTATCAATATCTGGCGGACATCGCTGAATTCCAACAGCATACGCTGTCAGCATGTAACATTGCACAAGCAGTGAACTACTTGTGCAATGCCGTCCCCTGCAGATTCACAGGCAATCGGCCGCTAGCAGGGGGTGTCAATCAACCAGATCATACACGATCGGGCGGATTGCTGTCTGCCGCCTCAGAGGAGGCGTATGAGTTACAGAGCAGCGGTCTTAAGACCACTGCTTCTTAACTCCTTAACAGATGCATTGGGGCCAATTGACTGTTTGATAAATCGGCCCCATTGTGTTTTATTGCAAGATTGCATGTAAAATTCAGTGTTAATAAGATATGAGAAATTATTAGCGCCATAAACTCAGCTTTTAAACATAAGCGGTACTTAGCAGCGTACAGTTACTTTGCTCATCTCCGCTCTTCTCCTTAATAATCCTCTACCCAAACTATATTTACCCCTTATTCTGCCCAACAACCATAAGAAACAAGTTGAAAGTGACATAAATGTGCAAAAACATAATATTCTAACATGTTAGATCTCTATATTATTTAACTTGCATATAACTATAAGGTCAATCATAATCTATTGGCTATTTCCCCCTGAAATGGCTTTTTGTTTTCCGACCAAACTGGCCTGCAGGTTTTTTGAGTGATCACAATCCAAAATGTATCCTTGGGTTAAACGCCTGCAGCATTTTCAAGTACTTGTAATCCGGATAGAAACTGGGAGGTTACCCAAAACTAGCAGATAAAATAGCCCCTTCACACCTCTTAGGTTACAGTAAAGTTCTTTTGAATGATGGGCAAACTGACATGACAGCTCATTCACTATATTGTCACTTTTTAATATTATAAGATACGTCTTGTTTTTTGGGGGGTTTTTTTTACAATATTTATAGCAATTGATTACAAATCACTGCTTTCAGGTTTGGTGTGAACTACCACTGAAAACAAGTGGTACAATGATTTATGACATCTTTTGATACTGGATTTTAGCAGTACTGCTCCACTGCAATATTGTATGTGCAAAGAATACCTGTAAAGATGTGCAAAAGGCTATTTTTGTGCTTCATCAAGTGACTTGAGGTGGCAAAATCGGTCGTGAAAAGGTGTTGAAAATGGATTGTGATTGCCAAGAACTTTCCCACTCTTTGTTAAGAATGTGATGTGATCGTGTTGAAATGAAGAGGGCCTTTTTAAGCCAGAAGGTCTCACCCTTTAGATTATGACCGATCCCTATGTGTTTAATTCCTGCAAAGAGGATTAATACATATTTAAATTCAGCTCAAGAGCAGCAATGCACTACTGAAAGCTAGCTGAACACATCTGGTGAGCCAGTGACAAGAAACATAAAGTATATAACCACCAATCATCAGCTGGCTTCCAGAAATGCATCCCCTGAGCATACCTTAAAGGACCAGTCAACACAGTAGATTTGCATAATCAACAAATGCAAGATAACAAGACAATGCAATAGCACTTAGTCTGAACTTCAAATGAGTAGTAGATTTTTTTTCTGACAATTTTAAAAGTTATGTCTTTTTCCACTCCCCCTGTACCATGTGACAGCCATCAACCAATCCTAAATGCATACACGTACCATGTGACAGCTATCAGCCATTCACAAATGCATACACACTTATTCTTGCACATGCTCAGTAGGAGCTGATGACTCAAAACGTGTAAATATAAAAAGACTGTGCACATTTTGTTAATGGAAGTCAATTGGAAAGTTGTTTAAAATGTTATGCTTTATCTGAATACTGAAAGTTTAATTTTGATTGAGTGTCCATTTAAGTTTGCTTTTCAACAAAGGATATCAAGAGTACAAAGTCAATTTAATACTAGAAGCAAATTGAAACAATTGTATGCTTTATCTAAACCATTAAAGTTTAATTCTGACTTTCATATCGCTATTTAAAAAAACCCCATTGTATTGTGCAACCCCTCAAGTGCTTAAATGCTGTATTTGTGGCTTTTCATGTAAAGCAGGTTGTCCAGCATTAGAGTAAAGAAACTTGATTTTCTTAGTAAATATCTGTGTTTTCTTTATCTGACATTCAAGAAACACAAAGAATATGGCTCTTTATGAGAACTAGATGTAACATTGTATCAGCGTATTCTAACTATTATCTGCCATATAGTGCTCCAGATGCCTACCTAGGTATCTATTTAACATAGAATATTATGTTCATGGGAACAAAGCAAATTTGATAATAGAAGTAAATTGGAAACTTTTTAAAAATGTTATGCTCCTCTGTCTGAATCACAAAATATTTTTTTGGGGTTTCATATCCCTTTAAATGAGTTGCATTAATTAGTAATCAAGAACCGCATTGGAAAATTAATGGTTTCAAATAATTTACCTCTGTCATTTTGTTAGCACAAGTTACAGGGTTTTGCAAATAAATAGCAGCTTAGGCATACAACTCTCTTCCATGAGCCTGGTCTCCTTCACTGTGACCAACTATGGAGAGATTTAAATGATCTTATGATCTGAGCTCGCCAGTCACTGTGTAGAATGTGCAGGTTCTGGTACCATGAGATTATAGAGTCACTGCAGCCTCTTTGGAAGGATTGGCACAAGTAAAGCAAAAGTAGGTAAAATAAATAATGTTATTTTGTTAAAAGTGCAAAAGAAAAATTAGATTGTTAGAGTATTAGATCATTTTATTATTGCACTATTGTTTGCATATAACTATGGGGCAGAATACAATCTTATAGAAAAGCTTAGCAAATGAATTATCTACAAAACTTTCCATAGACTTTATTGCTGAATTTTGTAATAAAATCATTAGATAAAGGTTTTTAAAGGATTGTGATTAACCTTTATGTGCTTAAAGGACATTAAATACACTAGAAATGCATAATCAACACATGTAACAATGCAAAGGGACTTGGGGCCCAATTCTAAAAAGCTCTCTGGGCTGGTGAGATTCTATAACAATGTTAACCAGTCCTTCTATTTCCCTGGTGGAATGATCTAAAGCCACTTTTTACCCTGAAAACAGGGAGTCTCAGGGAGTCATATGGGAAGGAGATGCATACATGCATACAGAAGTGCACAATGAAAATCATAATTAAAAAATCTTACAAAACTAATAATTGAACTATTCACACAAAAATACGCGGTGAAAATTTGTTAAGGTGCATCAAAAAATCATAACAAAATTATTCACAAAAAAATCGTACTTTATCAAAAATGTAAACATTTGTAGGTAAATTACACAGGAAAATGAACAATGTAAATATTAATTTAAATACACTGGATGTGCAAAAAAAAGAAAAAGAAAAAAAAGAATTTTGTACTTAAAAGTACAAAATACAAAGATTAATTGCAGTCTTTTCGTAAAATGGGGATGGGCTTTCCGTTGGCATATAGGAAATTTTCTCTCAAACCCCAGTGTAGTTCTATAAACATTTTCGCACTACAGATCTCACTGTTTATTCTCGTCAGTTCAAAAGTGGCGAGTTTTCACCAAAATACTTAAAACAGTGGAGTGCACTGAAAACAGTGTAATTTGATTTGTAATAAGCGTAATATTAAAGTTTTTAAAACAAGCCGGTTTCTTCCTCTGTACTTCTCCCTCTATTGCAAACTTTTCGCTTGCAGAGAGCTCTCATTATTTGTATGGGAGATATCTCGTCACTCACAGGGGAAGCCCTCATGGAATTCTATAAAAAAGGGGCTGTCCCTGCAAGTGTTGGAGTGGAAAAACACATCTGGACTTGCAAACTTTAAAGAATCGACACCTTAGTATCAATTTCAAATGAGTAGTAGACTTTTTTTCTGACAAATTACAAAGTTACTTCTATTTTCCTCCAGCCCTGCACCATTTGACAGAAATAAGCCAGTACCTATATGCTGTGAATTCTTGCACATGCTCAGTAGGAGCTGGTGCCTCAGAAAGTGTACATATATAAAGACTCTGCACATTTTGATAGTGGAAGTGAATTGGAAAGTTGTTTAAAATGGCATACTCTGTCTGAATCATGAAAGATAATTTTGACTTTAGTGTTTCTTTAACCCCATTCAAAGAGGCTAAACATAGCTTCAAGGCATTTCCAGAGCAGCAATGCACAAGAAGCATATGTAAATAGCCACCAATCAGCAGCTAGCTCCCAGCAATGTATTGATGCTCTGGTGCCTACTTAGGTATGCTTTTCACCAAAGGATACCAAGAGATTAAAGTAAATTTGATAAAAAATAGATTGCATGCTCTATCTGAACCATGAAAGTTCCATTTTTATTTTTGTGTTATTTTAAACTTTGCAAAGGGGCTAAACACATAGTAAAAGTAATTTCCAAAGCAGCAATGCACAAGAGGCATATGTGATTATCCCCCAATCCGCAGCTAGCTCCCAGCAGTGCACTGCTGCTCCTTGGCCTGCTAGGTATGCTTTTCAACAAATGATACCAAGAGAGTGTAGTAACTTTGAAAATAATAACACAATTGCATGCTCTATCTGAATATATATGATGCACGCTCCAAGACTAACTAAAGCTGTTGGCTGGAGAGGTCGCTACATGTAATTCAATGGCGCGATCGGACTCGCTATGATCAGACAGTGACCCCGTGAGCACTGTTTGAAAAAGCAACCGCTCTGAAGAGGACAGCTTCACGGTAGAGGTAAGTATATTTTGGGGGGATATATTATGTGTTTAACAAGTAAAAATAAATCAGAAGGCTATTGTCATGTTACATAATTCTAAATAGCATTTACTGTCCCTTTAATTAAACATTTATGCAGGAACTGAGTTTAGTATCCCTTAAAAATGAGCAAAACAAACACAAAAGCAGAATATTTATGAGCTGTTTGCCTGTATGTGGAATTTCTTTTATGAAATGTACCTGTCTAGATCTTATCTATGACAAAAGATCTGTTTGCTTGTAGGTACATTTTTGGAAGTGCAGAACATTATGAACTCAGACAGCTGTCTAAAAGCCTGTGGGTTAAATTAAAATGTGTTTACAGATTTGAGAGAGAAGAAAACCTTTTACCTACATAGAATTACTCACACAAAATGTTGCAAGTTTTATGTTTTCCTAAAAAACAGGACTAAGCCCCAGGCAGTAAACTGGGGTTGTTCTCTGAGACATTCTGATCTTGTATATTGTTATCCAAAATCCTGTCTGTGCAGCAGGATCTGTTAGAAGAAGAAAAAAAAAGTATTTCTGCACTTTAATCCCAGGGAATTTTCTCATAATATTTTATTTTTATTCTGATTGTAATTCAAATGAATGGTGCTTTTTTACTGGGTTTTGTTTAAAATAGGATAAGCATGACACACATTGGTACGGGTTGAACTTTTTATTTAATTTGTTGTTTATTTTTTGGGAGTGCACATACATTCTTGTCACCAGGAATTCAGTAAACAGGCAGTTATCACTGCATATCCTTGCTTAGGGCACATTCAAACACTCTGCTATGCAACTTGATATGATAAATTGTTTAAGAGCTTCAGCGCTGAATGAGCAAATCATGAGCGGCAGGCGAGCTATGTGTCAATCATCAACTTTGTACTGCTCAAGAGCATCACTTGTGCTTAGCCTCATACAAAGAATAACGCAAAATCTGCTATTACAAGTGGATGGATAAATATTTTACCAAAGCATCTCAACACGATTGGTACCTCATTGTGCTTGTATTACAGGTGGTGAGTTAAAGGGACAGTAAAGTCATAATTAGACATTCATGATTTAGACAGAACACATAATTTTGAACAACTTTGCAATTTACTTCTATTATTTAATTTTCTTCCTTCTCTTGTTATCCTTTGTTGAAATTTTTATCTAGGTAAGCTCAGGAGCAGCAAAGAACCTAGATTCTAGCTGCTGATTGGTGGCTGCATATATATATATATATATATATATATACACAGATTGTCATTGGCTCACTTTTGTATTCAGTTAGAAAGCAGTAGTGCATTGTTGCGCCTTCAACAAATGATACCAAGAGAATGAAGCAAATTTGATAATAGAAGTAAATTGGAACGTTGTTTAAAATCGTATGTTCTACCTAAATCATGGAAGAAAAATTTTGGGTTTCATGTCCACTGTGCTCGAGCTCAATCCAAAATCCTGCTTTAATATGTAACACTTTTTAAAACCTGAAAGCAAACCCTTATTGTTTGCTAGTTTGCATAATAAAATACATGAAAATGCAAAGGAAGTAAAGAATTTTTAAGGGCCATAATAGTAAAAAAATGACATGCTCTAATTTGTTAGAGCATGTAATCTAAAGACAAGCGATCATGTATAACTGTGTGTTTAACCCCTGCAAAGGGGTTAAAAACGCTGTAGAGGTGCTGCTTGGGACCCGCAGAGCACTGCTGGTCCCGAGCAGAACCCGCAGCTGATCCAATAAGCAGAGCTAATCAGGCGACTCAACTCTGCACGTTCACTGAAGAAAAAGTGTAACTATATGTTTTTTTAATTTGTTCATAAGCTAAGTGTAATACGCAGCTGCCAAAATACATCTCTGGTATGTCTTCCATCCCTTTCCCAAATGTGTAAAAAAAGATCTTGATGGAAAGTTTCAGTGTAATGCAAAACAAAAAATATAAGTGTGTTTTTTTTATTCGTAAACAGTAACCACAGAGGGGTTGCAGGTCAGCTGACACACATTTGCAAATACTTATAAAGTGCTAGATTTCCTCATAAGGAAATATCATACTTACAACGAGTTTTGTTTCTTTGTGAAGTTAATTTGTTTATAATTGTCATATTGGTCCTCCTCGGACCTCCTTGTGGGGTAGAGTTGCTACAGAGACAAGTTGCACATTGCACATTTGACCTTCTCTGTTATTAGGAGATTTGATTAAAGGGACAGTCAACACAAAAGTAGTTTTAACATGTATCAATAAAGTTGCCTGAGATTGTTTTTTCAAAATATATGCCAGTTTTTAAACATAATCCGTTTTCAAGTTAAATCACTTACTTTTCCCCCCGTTGTCATTTAAAAATGTCTGTGTATCTCCGCCCCTTTTTCATCATCCGTGACATCATGAAAATCCCGTGTTCACTCCAATTGTTCTAATTTATGCCAGAAAGAGACCTGTTGACTCCTGCAAAGCATTTGGCAATCTGTTTCTTCACAAATAAGACCCCCTGAAACGGAGAAACACATTTGCTTAATTATGAAGCCAGATTTGACTTTTATTCAGCTACTCACAATTGAATATTTAAAAACGACATCAAGAAATACACATTTTACACAAGTAATTCTCCACTAATGAGTACGGACACCCTACCAATCCTCCATCTGAGTGTGCCATGCAAACTATGCAGGTTAGTATCATATTACATTTAGTGCTTGAGGTTACTCAAACATAGAACAAAAATAAAATTAGCAGTGGCAGTTCTACTGGGGTACAAAAGCACCCCAAACTTTTAAGTTGCAACCACATTGTGCTTGTTGAACTGAGGGCACCTTGAGTGCTGCTGGACTAAGCAACGCAATCTGCCATGATCACACTCACAGAATTCCACTTGCTCAATTTCAATCCTCAGAAATGTGTAAAGGAAATTATATGAATTTTACATTTAGATCAACATAAAAAAGGTTGGGAAAGACTGCATGAAAAAGGCATTGATTCCCACAATTTTACAATATACAATAGTACAATTATATTGTGAGTATTGGTATTATACCACATTGTAATTGCCATCATTGACAGCTTAGACTTTCCTCCATCTCTGAGCCTTTTTTTCTGTTGTTAAAATGCCAGCCTTAAAGGGACAGTCAACCATAGAATTGTTATTGTTTTAAAAGATAGATAATCCCTTTATTACCCATTCCCCAGTTTTGCATAACCAACACGGTTATATTAATGTACTTTTTACCTTTGTGATTACCTTGTATCTAGGAACCTTCTTCCAGCCCCCTGATCACATGACTGTGACTGTTTATTATCTATTGTCTTAAATTTAGCATTGTTTTGTGCTAGATCTTAAATAACTTTCTGTGCCTGAACACAGTGTTATCTATATAGCCCACGTGTACTTTCTGTCTCTTTGTGTTGAAAAGAGATTTAAAAAGCATGTGATAAGAGGCAGCCCTCAAAGGCTTAGAAATTAGCATATGAGCCGACCTATGTTTAGTTTAAACTAAGAATACCAAGAGAAAAAAGCAAATTTGATGATAAAAGTAAATTGGAAAGTCGATTAAAATTAAAAGTCCTATCTGAATAATGAAAGTTTAATTTATACTAGACTGTCCCTTTAATATGACCACAAAAAAAAAAAAAAACAACGTAGGAATTTATATGAAACTTACATTTCGGTTTCTCGCCCGGCCTCCCTTAGATACAGTGTGTGTGTGCTGTTTTTTTTATAGAACAGTGATTGTACATTGTAGTCAATCATTTGGCTACCTATATGCTGCTGTTTCAGGGACACGTGTTCCACCTTCTCAGTGTGAGCCCACTTGTGACGATGATAATGATGGAACACACATGGGTCGTTTGACTGCTCAGGAAGTCTGGTAATCAAGCAAAGTTCATGAACAATACAAGAAGAAAGGGTGTCTGAAATGCCGCATCCATCTGCCAGTGGTGTCCCACATACAGGGCCGGTGCTATTAGTAAGGGGAAGCAGGCCATCACCTAAGGTAGCAGTAGGGGGGTGCGCTATTAGATATATTCACTAGAAACCTCTTAGGTCTCCAAGTTCTCTAGCCTTTCCTGTGATATACTAAAAATGGACTGGTGTGCTAGCTGTAATGAATAAGCTCCTAGTATGCAGTAAAGTTGCAGTGAGTTTTTTTTTCATGGTTTTATTAAATTTAGGTTATTGAAAAGATTTGTAAACCATTATTATAGAAATAAATAAATATAATTTAAAATAAAACAGATAAAACCATAATTATTTGGCCTTAAAGGTGCCCTTAGGCAGCTGTATAATATAATGCATTATGATCCATGCGACACAAATATTTTAACAAGAAAAGGAAATTATCTTCTTTAATTATAAAAAATAAAATTAAAATTAAAATATAATAATAGTTTAAGAATTATACATTTGAGTCTAGGTATTAAATAACAAACAAAAAAAATAACTTTCCCTTCTTCTGCTCATCTTTTTCAAGGGCAGCAGCTGGTAATCAGGTCTTAATACCATCCTTTAAATGCCACAGTTACAAAGTGTTAGTGACAGATTGCCAGGGGCTGTAAATTAATGACAACAGCACTCACAGGCAGGCCCCAAATGCCTTTATTTACCACCCCCACAGAAAATAGTATCTGACGTTATTCATCGCTTGCTGCCAGAATGAGGCTACAGGGGCGCGATTACATATACGGCGCAGGTTAAGGCGCAAGCGTGGGAACCAGTGCCGCCCGTAATTTCACCTTGCACTTCGGGGTATTACATATACTGCGCCGTTATATGCTAAACTGGAGTAAGTAGGACAAACTGGCGATCTTCTGAAATGTGCGCAAATACACATTTTAGTAGTCGCAAGTAACTTACGCCAGTATTTTGTCCACGGAAAGTGTAAATAAAGAGTAGTTTTATGCAAATTAGGCTAACACTCATAAAAATGAACAGCGATTTCATATAAAAATGCGACACGCTATTAAAAACTCATATATAAACCCATGCACAGCCGCCATTTTCTTCAGTGTGTTTGGATTGTTTGTTGAGCTACAGCACACTACACTGAAGTGGAGGATTATTCAGAGTAGAGAGAGAGGCGCAAACAGAGGAGTTAGGTCGCATTGTTGTTTGATTAAGCTTGTAAACTTACACATATTTTTACATAATGCACACATATTTTGCATACATACATAAACAAAATACACCACACTTTTTTTCTACCCCTCACACATTTTATTTGAATTTTACAGTGTGATAGCCTGAGTGTTTGGTTGTGATTGTGTGTGATTGAACTTGGAGTGAGTGTGAGTGTGTGTAGTGTGATTTAGTGTGAGGATGGCAGGGAGAGGTAGGGAGGAGGGGAGGAGGGGAGAGGAGTGGCAGGGAGAGGAGTATTGAAGAGGACAGGAGGAGCAGTGGGCCCCCCATCAGGGAGTAAGTGGAGTGGGGAGAGGGAGAGCTAGAAGGGATGATGGGAGGGGAGATGCCCGAGAGAGTGGCCCCGCAGAGGAGGACTGTTGATGGCCTGAAAAAGCGGTGGAATGACTGCAAGAGGTGGGTCAAAGAAAAGATGGGGCAGGAAGCTATGCACCAGAGGGGAACAGGCGGTGGTCCATCCCTGGATATTGAGTATAACACCTGGCAGGAGATGATACGCAGGTCCCTGAGTATCACAGCAGTCCGTGGACTTCCAGGGCTCGTGACTCAGGGGCTGCAACCACAGCACATCATGCTGGTGAGTAACATCCCACACACCAGTATTATATGCATTTGAGATATAACATCCTTTAATATCACACATTCATGTAAAGTGCAAGTGTTCATAACCAGTCACAGATGATGCAAATTCTGTCTGATATGCAGATGCAAAGGGACAATAGATGGAGAGAACAAAATCAACTCTTGGGTTTGTTGGTTGAGCACTTTACACACCAGCAGGACACTGCCTCCAGAATCTTCTCAAACCAGGAGAACAAGGAACTCCACTACAGTCACCTCAGCTCCCTCATCCAAGAAGCCAAAAAAGAAATAAATATTCTTATAGTTCACCATAAATCTTTTCCTCTGTTATTTACTATATAATTGCCATCCACATCCATGTGAGGTGTGTTTTAGTACACTAATATTGTTAAAACATATAATATGACCTGTGTGGAAATGGCAAAAAAAAGGTAATATTATCATGTTTATGACATATTCTTGTACTATAACTCACATCCACAATAGTTGTTTATGAAGGGTACATATAGTAATATTCACTTCTAAGATGTAAATCAATGTATCTCACATCCAATATAAATTGACACATTGGTATATATAGTGGTGATGTTACTGATAGGTTGGGCATTATCAGGTGTTTTAAGGCTGCAGGTGAGAGGTTGTGTTGTCTGTGATTGGTTTGACACAATTGCAAAGAGGCAGCCTTCAAGAAGGTCTTAGAAATTATCATATGAGCCATCCTAGGTTTAGCTTTCAACTAAGAATACCAAGAGTACAAAGCAAGTGTTAGAATTAAATCTGAAAGTAGTTTGAAATAACATGCCCTATTTGAAACAAGAATGTTTTCTTTGGACTTGACTGTCCCTTTATATATTTTGGCATCAATGCCAAGCTGTATTAACATTAGAATAAATTACACTCCAGTGGGTTCTAAAGAGATGAAGGTAATACAATTATGATTTCCCATTGTTCTCTCCTCCAAGTATTGTTGATTGTTTTGAGAACACATTTAAAGTAAATAAGCAAGTATATGTCCACAATATGATAAAGTGATGAGATCTGATTCTACCTATAAGCTCAATCCATTTGATTATGTTGTGGCTTCAAACTATTTCAAATACACAAATAAACCTTAAAAAAACCAATATCATAATATACTGTCCCTTTAACCTTGATATGCTGCTTAAATGTATGTGTTTGTTAAGGCTTCCAGGGAGTTAAGTTGCTTTTTTAGTCAGTGCAAGGGTTGCTGCGCCTGCAATATGTGGCGAGATGAGAATGGAGTAGATTTTCTGAATTCTGCGCGCGTAAGTCCTTACGCTGCATATTAGATACCAAATTGCGCGGCTGTTCTGTTAGTCTATGGGGATAAAAATTACGGCCGAAGGATGAAATATACGCACGTAACTTGTATGCTACACCGTATATGTAATACCAAAATCGCGTAAAATCCGGCGGCGGAGGATTTTGCGGGCGACGCTGAATATGTAATGGAGCCCCAGATATTTTATTGTAATGGAGCCCCAGATATTAAAATGTTCAGCTGTGTATGAAAGTACAATAGTTTAAGTGACAGTAGACACCTTGTAATTACAAGACATTTCTGTTGTGTTGCTATAGAATAATACATCAGTCAAGTCTAAACAGTTTTAAAGCAAATAAACATCCTTTTTGCTGCAATTATTTTTCAATAGCCAAACTCCACCACTATGCGCCTTATTTGGAGAAGTCCATCCTGGCTTTAGTCTGCAGATAACAAGGCTTTCTACGGCTATAATATTAGTATAAAGTATATTGTATTACAGTTGTTATCTGATAAAGCCAATTAGGAAAATGTACGTGGCAGGGTTAGCCTGGATATGTCAGTAGGGTGCATTTCATGTGCTAAGAATTAGACAATTCTCCATTTTTAGTGTAAACTACATGAAAAGTGACAAAATAAATAATTAAAGTATATTGCACAGTTGTTTCATCACACATAACTCAATATTTAATATAAATATCCCCAGGTGTTTACTGCCCCTTTAAGGGGACATAGAGCTAAAAAAAACTTTTATGATTCAGACAGAACATGCAATTAAAAAAATTAAACACTTTCCTATTTACTTCCTTTGTTAAATTTACTTAAAATTACTTCTTTCTTTTGGTATTCTTTCTTGAAGAACATATCTAGATATTCTCCACAATGTGCGTGTCTTGAGTACTTTAGGACAGCGGTGTATGCAGAAATGTATAACATTGTTAGTGTTGAAAACACTGCTGCAATATATTGTTCAAGAAACATGCATGCCCCTAAGCCTACCTCATCAACAAAGGATGCCAAGAGAACAAAGTATATTTGATAAGAGAAGTAATATGGATTTTTATTATATTTGCCTGCTCTATTTGAATCATGGAAATTTAAGTCTTCCATGCATCCTTAACAGGTTAGAATATTTTTTGCATGAAAAAAAGTTAAAGGGTCATGAAACCCATTTTTTTTCTTTCATGATTTAGATAGAGCATATCATTTGAAATAATTTTCCAATTTACTTCTATTAAATAATTGTCTCTATTCTTTTGGCATCCTTTGTTGAAGGAGCAACAATGCACACCTGGGAGCTATCTGAACAGATTGGTTAGCCAATTACAAGAGGCATATATGTGCAGCAACCAATCAGCCGCTCCTGAGTCTTCCTAGGTATCCTTTTCAACAAAGAATGTTAAGAAAACAAAACAAATTAGATTATAGAAGTAAATTGAAAAGTTGTTTAAAATCACTTGCTCAATCTGAACCAAGAAAGAAAAAAAAATGGTTTCATGCCTCTTTAAGTAAAGCTGTTAGTATCATTCCCCTCTAAGGAAACCTTCCAGGGTAAATAAGGGACATCCCAGAGCACCAATAAGATGCTTAGGGCAAGATTTATCAATCTGCAAGAGGACAGGATACACATTTTGTGAACCTGTCTGCATTTGATCACAGATTGTGGGGTGCACTTGTTCCCCAAATTTAACATTGAATGCTTGTGCAAGTCCAACCCCCCACTACCCTCACACAACCAATTAGGTGAAAGTAGGGCTGGTCAATCCCACCAGTCAAATGAATTGGGGGTGATTTTTAACTGCCAACTTCAAATTGGCTAAATTTTTGAAGCAGCAGTTTAAACCGCTGCTTAATAAAAATCAGTTGCAGGCTCAAATGAGCGAGCCTGTATCCGATTAGGGCATTCACCTCGTGATAAATCTTGCCCTTAGAATGCTCTGAAGTCGGCACCTGGTACACCATTCTATGTTGTAGAACTTCTTTTTTTCCAACTTGCTTATCAATCTAATTTGGGCCTAGATTAGTTTTTGCTGGAATGTTTATTTATTGGAGAGTTTGAGCATTGCAGACACAGAAAATAAATGTGTGTTGTCACTTCCAAAGTACACAAAGTAAAGAACAACAAAATGTGAGCGACTGTATTATAATAAAATAAAACAATACCATACAACTAGGGTTGCCACCTCAGCCATGTTTTCCTGGACACTTATGAGTTATACATGCTGCAGGGTGTGCTGGTAGGAACATGAATTTAAGCCCTGGATAGCAAATAAATAGTGACACTGAACAGCACTATTCATATCCCTCTCTACACACCCTGCAGCATGTATAATTCATAAATGTCCAGGGAAACATGGCCGAGGTGACAACCCTACATACAACACCCTGCACTATTGAAAAAGTAGATGGATTGTTCTGAAAAAATGAGAAAATCTACTTAGTACCTCAAAGAGAATGGAAAGAAATTTTCATAGTGTTAAACTGTATTGAAGTATTATGGTCTAAATCTAGCTGCTCACACTACAATATAACAGCCGTGAGAAAAGAAAAGAGCCGTAGAATTATTGTGTTTAATCCTAAACAAGTCTCTATAGTGACACAAGCGATACAATATGGGAATGAGTATGTCATGCTCGTCAACTTGTCTCACACTTGTCCCGGTTTCAAACAAACACCTTGTAAACAGAGACTGGTAACACAAACAGATATTGGTCCCCAGCCAGCAGCATAACTGAGATTTCCAACCTCTTTCTTTCATGTCACATTAGTGGAAAGTGACCTGTTGTGTTTGTGGGAAGCTCAGGAATCCCGCAGGAGAAGGATCACTCCGTTCCCTGGCACACTGCCAAGTACAACTTGTTCTGTAGCAGAGAAGCTCTAGCAAGCGGTATTATCAAGGAGGCAGATCAGGCAGGAGGTGGCTGAGATTGTTGATTAGCAGACTTGTTTCTGAACAGGCTGAGGCACTATGTGCAGGAAATCAAATTAATTGTTCATTGTACGTTAGACATTGGTTTCGTGTTTTTCTTTATGAAGCTAATATATTTTATTTTAGTAGAACCCTATTTGCAAGACACAGGGAATCTGTCTTTTTTTTTAAAACACTTCTTACCTATGTTGGGTGATTGAAAAGTTAAAATGTAACCTGATTTAGTTATAAATGGCTTAATGGGTAAAGAAAAACAAGCGACTGTCAGGTGCAAAGTGACACAACTTTAATTATCTTGTTTTTTTAGCTAGGAGTTTAGAAATATATTTTTTTGTAACTATGATGTAGGGTGAAGGTACATGTGACCTGTCAGCAATGCGAAGGTGAGAAAAACGCTTAACCATGCAATGCTTCTACATCAGTTGCCATATTCTGTAAATATGTAGTATGGTTTTATTTTTTTGATCTGTTTTGAAATGTGTACATGTTTTTAATATTCCAGACTTAAATAATAATATATTAGAGTTGAAATTAAAAAACATTTAACATTGAATGTTAACTGCGCTCAAGGTAAATCAATAGCGCTTCCATGTTTTAGCAAGTTGAAAGTAAAAATTTAGAGTGAGGTCGAAAGACATAAGCGCTAATATCTGGAGATCGGATATCGCACACAAATTCCTTTTCTCCATAGACTTCTATAGGGTGTGCTAAATAAAGTCTTTTGTTTTCGCTACCTGCACTAAGCCAAAAGTGTGTTAGGAATACTTTTTACCTTTGACTCAGAAGAAAATGTTCTTTTTATTTTTAAATATATATTTCCAGATTTATCTATATGTTTTTGTAAAATATATATCTATAGCTATATAGCTATACAAATATATATATATGTAAAAATAAAAAGAACATTTTCCTCCAAGTGAAGAAGACCGCTAATTCTTCTAGCACTATTTTGGCTTTTGCTCGAGCGGAAGTCTTAACTTTTAATTGTAATATAAGTGATATTCAGAGTGATCGCAATATCTATTGTAAGTATAGGGCGTGCTAAAGGGATGTCGGCTACTCTAAACATTCCCTGGTAAATCTGTTTTACCATGGACTTGTAATATCAATTTGTGCACTAATTTTAGTGTTGTCCAACAATATTGATATTGCACCCTGCGCAGTGGCGTATTTAGGTTTTGTGCTGCCCTAGGCACTCAAAATTCTGCTGGGCCCCCCAAAGGTTTTAGGCTTTTTTTTCCCTTAATATTTATTATTTGGGTCAGTGGGTAAAACATTTTTTTTCCATAACAATTCAAAAGAAAATGGGCTAGCAAAACACTTGCATACAGGTGGGTTGAATAGCTGCATCTCATACCAGTTTCTCCCTGAGAGAAGGGAGAGAAAAGAAGGGAAGGGGAGAAAAGGGAGGGAAAGGAAATAATGAAGGGAGGGAGAGGACAAAAGAGGGAGGGAAAGAAAGGAATAAATGATAGGAGTGAAAGAAGGGAGCAAGGGAGGGAGTTGAGAGAAAGAAGGGAGGGAGGGAGGGAGGGAGGGAGGGAAAGAAGAATACACTTTAAAACAATCACTGCCCTTTACATGCAACAACATACAGTAATTACCATCATTCAAGTAATGAAACTTTTTAAGTGTCCGTTTACTATTTACTCCGTGGGATCATGAATGCAGAGAAAGCTAGCTATTAGTAGCTAACATACATTAGCAATGAGGGTTTATGATTAGACATCACATGCTGATCTAAGCAATGCACAGACGCATCCAGGCTGTTAGTTACTAAGGCCTGCAATAAGCACTGCACTCGCAGACCCACCACAGCTGAGAAGGGGAGGCAACATATTGGCAAAAGGTCTTCTCCTCCAGCCTCACCTTGTAAGCAGATCCCCGGGCAAGTTTCTCACCAAGAACGCTTCCACTGCAAAAATGCCGACAACTCTAAATGAATCAACGCAGCTTGTGAAGAGCGACCTTAATCAGCGCATGTGCCTTGTCTTCTCTGTAAAAGCCTGCACGTTATCGATCACTGTACTGTGTGCTCGCTTTTAGAGGGAGGATAGGGCAGATGTGCTGCCCCTCCCAAATCTGCTGCCCTAGGCACCGGCCTTGTTGGCCTAGGCCATAATACGCCCCTGACCCTGCGCTTGCATTAGCAGTCAATTTGTAACCTGGGCCATTGAGTGTTATAGAATATCAGACAAGTCTACATTTTAATGTTAAGGGAGAAGTGCAAATACTTGTCAGAAATTGGTCTCAAGTCTCTCATACTAATGAAATACTGTTTTGTAGAAGTATAAATTGTGTTAATGTCAACACTTAAATGCAAGTACTTTATTGTACAAAATCATTATATGCAGTTAACACTATTAAAACATGGAGTATAACATACTTTATTATACAGCAGATAATTTAGTGCGGAGATGTCAAAGAGCAAAACACATTTTAATTCAATCTTCATTGGCAGATCACCAATACATAATGGACTAGATTACAAGTGAAGCACAATCAATAGTACAGGGTGTGTTATCTTGTGTTTGGTCTCATGTGAATGAATAAGGCACAATCTCATATTAAAAGTGTATATTTAAAATGTTAATAAAAGCCAAGTTCCGCCAACTGATGACTTCACAATCTGGGCTGCATATAGCGTCCAATCACAAAGGGCTCACTAGTTGGATTCAACAGACTGTCAATGCTATTCAGCAGAGTGCCTAGATGCAGCCCATATTGTGATGTCATCAGTGGGTGGAGCTTGGCAGCAATTTCAAAGTGACCAGAAACAATATTAATTTTTACCATTCTTCTGCATGATATAAAAAGGGGTGCAGGAGGCTATTTGCAGCTTAAGCTAAGGTAATATTTTAAGATGACTAAGGTGTAGACTGTCCCTTTATCTAAAGTAGAGAGGAGTGTCCTAAAGGACTACTATATGAAAAATTGTGAAAAATCATTGGGAATAGTTATTTTAGATCATGATATGTGTTGCAGTTGTGATGATTTGACGGAACTAGAAAAACAATATAAAAAAGTTGTTAAAGGGACATTATAATCTAAATGTAATGTTATATGTCATGGGGGGGAGGTTGTCAGATGAGCACTGGTTAATGTTAGACTATGGCCAAAAGTCAAATTATTGTGGGGGATTGTTTTTGGTGTTTTTTATCCTCTACATTGAGTTTCTGCTTACCTTACAGTAGTTGTATGGCATCTAAAGCAGTTGCAAAGCTACTTTTAGAACTCTCAATGACAAATGGGTCAGCAGAAGCTGCTGTACATAATAGTGACAGTCATAAGATACTGTTCCTGTTATGTCATAGAGGATGGGAAGTTATAGCTATTGCTAATTCTTGGAAGCTGCTGAGGGTGAGTATTTGAGGGGCTTAGGTATGGCGGCTCACAACCCTGATAGTAACAGTATTATAGATATGCTGCAGCACTGTTGCTATCAATAGTGGGTTGCATAGCATCTAATGTTGGTGGTAAGATGTTCTGTGACCCAGGAGTACATATATCCTGAAACTTACCCATATTACCTGAACAGGTGAGAATCCAGACCACTACATGCTAAATATTAAATACTGTAGACTATATTATATGCATGTGGCTATAATGAGGCTGCTACGAAAATAATCTAGTGAGACCAGATTTTTCATAGTGACTTAGTTTTAGTATCTAGATAAAGCTTGCTCACTAAATAATAGTAGCACCCAATGACTGGTTACTATGCACGTATTCCAGTGAGTTTCAGATCCCAGCACTATAACCTACAGTATATTAAGTAAGTGCAACCTCCTTTGCATACCAATTAACACTAATTCTGATCACAAGTGCAATTTGACCAAAATCACTGCTTTCACACCTCACTTGACCTAGCTTCCACTGCCCTGATCCTTCTAGATGGTTTTAAACCTAATAGTTCTCACCTGTGTTGCTACTGTACTATAACTATAGTGCCCCAATTCCACAGCTCAATATAAACCTTCCCCACGCTATCACAATCCCCCTGTGTCACAAGCTCTCATTTTATCCTTATGCTACCACCAAATGCATCTAATAGTCATGATAACTGCAAAAATGTCATGAACCCAGCTTGTTAGAACTATAACAACCTGAACACAAACACCCAAGGTTCTTGGAAGAATCCCCTTTGATTAAGTTTTCCATTGTTGTTTGCTACTTAGTTTTTGCTTCTGTCTGTCTTCTCTCTTGGTCTGTAAAGGCCTTTAAAACACCTTTGGCCCCTCCATATAAAGGAAGTGGTGGATGGAATCTGGTTTTTGAAAAACACATTTCTCACTTAAACCAATGTTAAATTATTCCAAGTCTGCAGACAAATCTTGTATTTACAACTTGTAGTGACTGTCACCTTCTATTTGTTAATATTACTACTACCTTTATGGACAATTCTTAAACATCCCCAATGCAGCAATCTTATTTGTACACCCTTCTCTTCCTGGCCCTTCAATGTAAGTTTATCATTAAGGGCCCAATGATTTAACAGTTCTCCCGGCAGGAGAGAAATTTTATTGCAAATTTCACAAGGGCTGAACTCACAAGCCTGTAAGTACCAGAGAGATGAGCGCTGCCTCCCATAGAAAGTAATGAGGCTCTCTGGAATACAGAATCTCACAGGGGAGAGATAAGTTAGCAGGGAAACAGTTGGCCCTGATATAAAGTCTCAGTTTGCAGCAAATACAAATTGATCTAAAATGTTTTCAATAGAATTAAAATTGCATCTGCCTCTAATTCAGTATACATGACTTTTCTGACAGTTAAATAAGTGCTTTGCGAATTGTGAGTAAGCTTCACCTGAACTCAGCTGGCGAGATAAATCAGACCTGCAGGTGTAAAATGCTTAGAGAATATCACAAGAATTGTGAGAAAGATTCAGATCCACCATGGGAACTCCCCTGTCCCTCCAACTTTCTGAAACTCAAGCTTATTTCACATAGAACAATAAAAAGTGCAATGCAATTTGTAAATTATGAACTGAAATTTACAAAGTTTGATCCTAATTTCTTAACCCCTTGGGATTTTCGGACATACCATTACGTCACAAAAATACAAGGTCTTAAGGAACCTAGTGATGTAATGGTAAAAGGCTTTGAGGTTTTAGGGTAACAATAACCCATTGATCACAGACCCTTCACTGTCATCATTCAAGTCAGCATTGTGATCTGTGATGATCAGGGTTTTAAATAGTTAAAATAGTTTTAATAATACCCTAAATAGTTCATAATAACTTATTTAGTATGTGGGCAAGGATTTGAAGGAGGGTAACCCTTTGATCACAGATTTGGATTTTGGGGTTTTGGATTAGAATTATGGGGGTCTATTAATCAAGCTCCGAACGGAGCTTGATGCCCCGTGTTTCTGGCGAGCCTGAAGACCGCTGCTCCATTACCTGTCCACCTGCTCTGAGGTGGCGGACAGACATCGCCGAAAATTAACCCGATCCAATACGATCGGGTTGATTGACACCCCCTGCTGGTGCAATGATAAATGCTGACAGCATTTGCGCGGAGGACATGGTTCGCTATAGCGGATCATGTCCGTCCGCAAAATGATAAATGGACCCCATGGTTTGAACCTGGTAAAGGTCAAGTGAAAGAGAGAAACAAAATGTTGTACATACTGTATTTACATTTAGGAAGATAAAAAAAAAGTACTATAAAAAAAAGGTTTTGTTAGTAAAAATGGCAAATTTATATAATGCAGAGTAGCTTACAAAATAATGTCAGAGTCAGACAGTGAAACTGCTGCTGCATCCGCTGACTGTCCTTGACATTGGTGTTGATGACTGTGACGGACTCCCCGCTACCCCGAATGGGTAGCGCCGTTGACCAGGTACTTCCTCTGCCTGGAACAAGTGGCTATGTAGCCCAGGAAAGTGATTTTAGCTGGAGCCCACCCAAATAACTAGACAGACTAGCATTCAGGTGAAACAAGAACTGATTTCATTGTACAACATACACTCCTTTTATACACACAGCTCATCTTGATAAAACAGGGAGACAATGCCACAGTTTTCCTGCCATTCCTGCCCCTCCATAGAAACATAGAAACATAGAAACATAGATATTGACGGCAGATAAGAGCCATAGGCCCAGCAAGTCTGCCCCACCTTACCTAACAGTATAAACTTATCTAGTTCGTAGGATAGCCCTATGCTTGTCCCATGCATTTTTAAAGTCCCCCACAGTGTTTGTTGCTACTACCTCTTGAGGAAGTTTATTCCATAAATCAATCACTCTTTCTGTAAAGAAGTGCTTCCTCAAATTACTCCTGAATCTACTACCCTTTAGCTTGAGCTCATGACCCCTTGTTCTTGAATTTTCCATTTTATGTAAAATACCCACAGCCTCAGTTTTACTAAACCCTTTAATGTACTTGAAAGTTGCTATCATATCACCTCTTTCCCTTCTCTCCTCTAAGCTATACATATTTAGGTCATTGAGCCTATCCTGGTAAGTTTTATTTTTTAGACCATGTACCATTTTGGTAGCCCTCCTTTGCACAGATTCAAGTTTGTTAATATCCTTCTGAAGATATGGCCTCCAGAACTGCACACAATACTCAAGATGAGGCCTAACTAATGATCTATAAAGTGACTGACTGGCGCCTCCATAGCAACCATAGTCCCACAGAATCCCAGGACACAGTGGTGACAGTTTTGGGGTGATCCCGGGGGAGCGGTGGCACTTCCAGTTCCCAGATGCCGCAGTCCTAAAAGCGTTGTGATTCGTTATTGGGGACCAGAGATACAGCCCGTTGAAGTTATGAGGGTAGGGGTGTCCAAAACCTCCGGTTCCCAAAGCAGTTCCCCTCCGGTAATTCCCCCACCTCTTGTACTCCCTAGGGGTTACTAATCCCCAAAAGAGCGGAGCTCTGGGACACATGGTTGCTGGAGCGACCAGGGATAAAGTTAGTGGGTGTCCTGCTGTCCTGTGGCCGACCGGGAGTTCCAGGAGCCCAGACAGCCTTAGAGGAGTTAGGCAAGTGTCCGTTGTGAGGCAGCTGATCAGGAGTTCCAGGGGCCTGGCCAGCCTAGGAGGGTTTTCCTGGTCATACACCAGCTTTTCACAAGACAAGCAAACCACAGCTTCCAGGGATTGTGGTTGCTCTGAGGAGCCCAAAACCACTGAGAAACAACAGGGGTGAGGTTGTAGGGGGGTGAGGGTTCAGCCCCTGCAGCCCAGTATCCGTGACAACTCCCCCCCTCCAGTTTGGCAGACCCGGCTAGATCCACACACGGGTCGGCCTGGGGATGTCCGAGGAGTTTATGCCACTTCAGTCCGCCGGCAAAGTCCGTCAGCATTCCAATTGTTCTTTCCCGGTCTTTCTTGGATGTCAAAGTTAAATGGCTGCAGGGCTAGGCTCCACCTCAACAGTCTCCCGTTGTCCCCGGAAACCTGGTTGAGCCATACTAGGGGGTTGTGGTCAGTAAGGATGGTGAAGGGTCTCCTATATAGGTAGGGCTGCAACTTCTTCAAAGCCCATACCAGCGCCAGACACTCCTTCTCAACCGCCGCCTAGCCTACTTCTCGGGGTAGCAGTTTGCGACTGATGTAGGCAACAGTGTGGTCCTGTCCTTTCTCGTCCGCCTGGCTTACTATGGCCCCCAACCCGAACATTGAGGCATCTGTGTGGACAGAAAAACGTTTGGCTGGGTTAGGAGTGGCCAGTACTGGGGCAGAGATTAAGGCAGACTTAAGATTCTGGAAAGCTTTTTCACACTTGGGGGACCACAGGACCTGTCGGGGAAGTCATTTACGGGTCAGGTCAGTCAGGGGTTTGGCGATGGTGCTGTAATTAGGGACGAACCTCTGGTAGTAGCCTGAGTACTCAGAAAGGCAAGGACTTGGGTTTTGGTCCTGGGGGTGGGCCAGTTAGCCACTGCCTCGACTTTGGCTGGCTCGGGTCACTGCTTACCGCAGCCGACTCGGTGGCCTAAGTACTGAACTTCCGAGCGCCCAATGGTACACTTATCTGGCTTCAAGGTTAGGCCGCAGCTCGAAGACGATCTAAGACGACGCCTAGGTGGACCAGATGGTTCTCCCAGGTCTCGCTATAGATGGCGATGTCATCCAGGTATGCACAGGCATAGTCCTGGAGGCCATCCATTAGGCGGTCTACCATTCTTTGGAAAGCAGCTGGGGCGTTCTTCATTCCGAACGGCATGACTTTAAACTGGTATAAGCCGAAGGCAGACTTGGGGACAGACTCAGGGTTGAGGGGATTTGCCAATAAACCTTGCATAGGTCGAGGGTGGTCAGGAAGTGGCCTTGGGCGATTCGATCTAACAGGTCATCTACTCAGGGCATGGGATAGACGTCAGTGGTGGTTCTTTCGTTGAGTCTATGGTAGTCAACACAGAACCAGCTAGTTCCATCCTTCTTGGGTACTAACACTACCGGAGAGGCCCAGGGACTGTTGGACGGTTCAATGACACAGAGGTCCAGCATTCCCCAGAGCTCCTGGTGCATAATGTCCCTGACGACCTCTGGGACCCTGTAGGCAGCCTGTCGCAGGGGGGTCTGTCCCGGGGTCTCCACCCGGTGGATGGCTGTGGTGGTAAACCCAGGGACAGTAGAGAACATGTCACTTCTCTCTTCCAAGAGTCGCCAGACCTGCCTTTTCTGTCCAGGCTCTAACCTATCATCTAGGGATATGTCATCCACCCCCTGGGGGGTGTCAGTAGGTCCGGGAAGCTCCGGCATTGGAAGACTTTCAGAGTCCTCCACTGCCGGCACACACATAGTGGCCACATCTCTGGTTCTCTCTATGTATGCCTTTAACATGTTCACATAAAAGGTCAGACGGATCCTTTCATCTGAACACTTCGCTACCAGGTATGTGGTGTTGTTCAATTGTTCCACAATCTGGTAAGGGCCTTGCCAAGAGGCCTGTAGCTTGTCGGTTTTGACAGGCTTCAGAGTGAGGACCTTCTGTCCCACGATCAGGGTTCGGGTACGGGCATTGCGATCGTACCATCGCTTCTGCCTGTGCTGAGAGACTTGAAGGTCCTCGCATACCTGGGCAGCCAGGTACTCTGAGCTAGAGTACCAAATCTAGCGGGCCCATAACCTTTTGACCATATAGGAGTTCAAAGGGGGAAAACCCGGTGGATTCCTGAGGCACCTCTCGATATGCAAAGAGGAGGTGCGGCAGGAATCTCTCCCAGTCTTTGTGAGTGGCCGAGAACGTCCAAAGCAGTTGCTTTAGGGTCCTGTTAAACCTCTCACACAGCTCATTCGTCTGGGGATGGTAAGGGGCGCTGTGCAGGGGTTTAATCCTGCACAACTCCCAGAGTTGTTGAGTGATTTCCGCAGTGAACTGCATTCCCTGATCGGAAACCACTTACCGAGGGAAGCCTATCCTGGTGAATATCCGGAGCATCGCATCTGCTATGGTCTCTGCCTTGATATTGGCCAAGGGAATTGCCTCTGGGTATCGGGTGGCATAGTCCACCACTGTAAGGATGTATTTCTTCCCTGAGGGGCTGGGCCGAGCTAATGGTCCCACAATGTCTACTGCCACTCGGCTAAAGGGTTCCCCAATAATGGGCAGGGGATGGAGGGAAGCTTTTGTATGGTCACCCGTCTTTCCTACCTTCTGGCAAACCTCACAGGATTTACAGTATTCCTTAATATCGGCTGTAATGCCTGGCCAGAAGAAGGTTTGAGTCAAGCGGTGGTGGGTCTTTTGCTTTCCTAAGTGACCAGCTAAGGGGATGTCATGCCCTATGTTCAGTAGGTTGTACCGAAATTTCTTCGGTATGACCAGCTGGTGTTTGGGCACTGGTCCTTTTCTCCTCTTGGAGATCCAGTACAGGAGCTCTCTCTCCCACTGGAACTGTTTGTCTCCGGGGCCCTGGGCGTCAACACCTACTCGGTCTCGGTAAGGGGCTAGGGTCGGGTCGCTCAAGGTTTCTTTGGCGAAGTCAGAGGGGGTCGCCCAGGAGGGGGTGTCAGTAAGTTCGAGGTTAATGGGGACGGGCAGTCGGGGAAAGGTAGGAGCCAGGGTGGAAGGTCTTACCTGGGTCCCTAGAGTTGGTGAGGTGGCTTGGCATCTGGCCTGCTGGCGGGTAGTCACTGGGCAGGTATCTGGAGAGGCATCCCCCACAAAGGCAGACACAAGGTGGCTGAGGTTGTTTCCCAACAGGACCTCGGCAGGGATGTGGTGCATAACCCCCACTTCTACATTGCGGGAGTCGGTTTTTCAGTCCAAATGGACCCAGGCTGTAGGAATCCTGAGAATCTCACCTCCCGCTACCCCCACAGCAAGGGTGAGGTTGGATCAAAGAAACGGTGGCCCCCGTATCTCTCATTCCTTGAACCGCCTGCCCGTTGACCCAGACAACTTGCCGGTGTTGTTGTCAGTTGTCTTGGTCCATTGAACTGACATGGTGCAAGACACCAACTTCTTCTCCTGTCCACTCAGCATAAGGGTCGGAGCTCCCTGTATGGGCACAATGGGCAGCGGCCTGATAGGTGCGGGCTTGAGGAGACCCCACGAGGTTGAGGCAGGGTTCCTTGGCAGCTGGGCTGGGGGGTTTCGTTGTCTGGCTGGGCAGTTCCATATAACATGTCCGGGGTGTCCACACCCATAACACCCCTGGGAATAGCTGCTCCCGGCTGGGTAAACAGGGGGCGGCCGGGTCTGTGGCTGCCAAAAGACCATTGGGGTCGAGCTGGGGATGGAGTAGAGCGGGTTGCTGGCCGGGGGTCTGTGGCCGCCTGGCGCCAGGCATCCACATACTGATCGGCCAGGGCGGCAGCTTGGTCAGTTGTTCTGGGTCCCTTGTCTTTTACCCAGTCCCTTATCTCTGCTGGGGTGAGGTTGTAGAACTGCTCCAGGAGGATGAGTTGAACAGATTCGTCTAGGGTGGTTATGTGGCACCCAGTAACCCAGGAGTTCAAGGATCTAGCTAAGTGGTGGGCAAACTCTTGTCTTTGTAGTCCCCTGAATTTTAGCCGTTGAGCCTCCGGGGTGAGTCCATACCAAGCAAGGATGCGCTCCTTCACCCGGTCATAGTTGCCTTGACCTTTGGAGGAGACAGTGTGGAAAGCCTCCAGGGCCCTATCAGATAGTTTCCCAATTAAGATAGTAACCCTATCAGCATTAGTGACCCCATGCATCTGGCACTGGGTCTCGAAAAGCTGTAGGTAGTGGTCGATATCTTCGCTCCCATCATCCTGGAAGGTTCGGAAAGCCCTGTGAAGTAGTTTCTTCGGCCGGGAAGGGGGGTCCAGGGGATCCGGCATGACCCCCGCTATAGATTTCTGAAGCTCCAACATGTGTATCTTGTTGGCGTCAGTCACTATCTGAGAATGATCTCCTCAGGAGGGTTAGGTCCATAGAGAGCCAGTTGCCACTGTACCTGCTGCTGTTTGTCAGATGTTGTAGTCCCTGGAGTGGAGGCTGTACTGGGCTGTCCTCCGCTTTGGTCGCTGTCCAACCCACCAGCCTGTTCGCTAGCCCAATCGTCCTCCATCAGTTCGGCTATGAGCACTGCCTTTGTCTTGTTGCCGGCAACTTTCCCTCTAGTCTGCAGCAACGTTCTCAATTCTTCCTTCCGGAGCCCATGGTACTGCTCCATCCACAAGATCTTCAGTTGGTGGTTTGGATGTTCCAGGTAGACGGAAGCATCCCACCGCTGCCAACCAATGTGACGGACTCCCCGCTACCCCAACTGGGTAGTGCCATCGACCGGGTCCTTCCTCTGCCTGGAACAAGTGGCTATGTAGCCCAGGAAAGTGATTTTAGCTGGAGACCACCCAAATAACTAGACAGACTAGCATTCAGGTGAAACAAGGGAACTGATTTTATTGTACAACATACACTCCTTTTATACACACAGCTCATCTTGATAAAACAGGGAGACAATGCCACAGTTTTCTCGCCATTCTGCCCCTCCAGACTGACCGGCGCCTCCTTAGCAACCATAGTCCCACAGAATCCCAGGACAGAGTGGTGATGGTTTTGGGGTGATCCTGAGGGAGCGGTGGCACTTCCAGGGTGTCATTTGAAAGCTCTCGGTCCCAGATGCGGCAGTCCAAAAAGCGGCGTGATTCGTTATTGGGGACCGGAGATACAGCCCGTTGAAGTTATGGGGGTAGGGGTGTCCAAAACCCCTAGTTCCCAAAGCAACTCCCCTCCGGTAATTCCCCCATCTCTTGTACTCCCTAGGGGTTACTAATCCCCAAAAGAGCGGAGCTCTGGGACACATGGTTGCTGGAGTGACCAGGGGTAAAGTTAGCGGGTGTCCTGCTGTCCTGTGGCCGACCGGGAGTTCCAGGAGCCCGGACAGCCTTGGAGGGGTTAGGCAAGTGTCCGTTGTGAGGCGGCCGACCAGGAGTTCCAGTGGCCTGGCCAGCCTAGGAGGGTTTTCCTGGTCATACACCAGCTTTTCACAAGACGAGCAAACCAAAGCTTCCAGGGATTGTGGTTGCTCTGAGGAGCCCAAAACCACTGAGAAACAACATGGGTGAGGTTGTAGGGGGGTGGGGGGGGGGTAAGGGTTCAGCCCCTGCAGCCCAGTATCTGTGACAATGACTTATCCACTCTTATGCCTCTGTAGCCTCACAAGAGTTTGCATCAGAGGAATCAGTGTGGGAACTCAGGAAGTTCCTGATATGCCCTCTTTTATAGTAGAAACTGGCATCACCTGCAACATGCCTTCTGGTGAGCCATTTGATTATCTGAAACTGTTTCTGCCAGACAGCTTTGACAATTTGAAATAGCAAACAAACCTGTATGCCTAACAATTCTTAGAAGCCAAGCCAGAATCCAGCTATGCCAAAGTAAGCTATGGCACAGCACTGATATGGGAGAAATTAAAAGATTTTGGGCACTGTTGTTTGCATCATAAAAAAAACTGCTTTAAAAATGTATTGGAGCAAAATCCCCATTATAACTATCCTCCTTTTCCCAGTTATCATGTCTAGGATTAGATACCAGATGCTTCTCTAGTTTTTACATTTTATTGACAGTGTGTGCCCCCCAAAAAGTGATCCAAATGACGACAGGCTTGTTAAAATCCCTTTTAACATATTTATCTAAAAGATTTTCCAAAGTTATTGTTTCCAAGCAATAAATTGCTATTGATGAGTCGCTAATGCAATTTAAAGGGTTATGAAACCCATTTTTTTTTTTCATGGTTCAGATAGAACATGAGATTTTATTGAAAAGCAGAGACGCATGCTTAGGAGCCGGCTCATATAGACAGTAAAGTCAAAATTAAACTTTCATGATTCAGATAGCAAATGCAATTTTAAACCACTTTCCAATTTACTTCTGTTTTCAAATTTGCTTTGTTCTCTTGTTCTCTTTTATTGAAACGTAAAAATAGGTAGGCTCATATGGGCTCAGGAGTGTGCATGTATCTTTAGAACTCTATAGCAGCAGTATTTTGCTACATTATTTGTAGCTTTGTTATACAATGTTGCAAAACACTGCTGTCATAGAGTATTAAAGATATGTGCACACTCCTGATCTCTTATGAGCCTACATAGTTTTACTCTTCAATAAAAGATACCAAGAGAACAAAGCAAATTAACAGAAGTAAATTGAAAAGTTGTTTAAAATTACATGAACGTTTAATCTTGACTTTACTGTCCCTTTAAATATGGATAAAAAATATACATTTTACATTTATTTATTTGCTTTCTTTTCCCCCCTTTCTTTTACATTGTTATCTCTGATGGAAATTTCTTGATATAATGTTTTCTATTTTATAAATCTGAATAAAAAAGATAACCCCCCCCCCCCCCCAGCTATTATGTGAATATAAAACAGTATTGGCATCATGTGCTCATTAGTATGTGATGGTTGGATCTCTGTGAATCATTGTTTTTGTGTTTCTCAGTGACTGTAATGCTGTTTACTCTATAGAGCTTCACCAGCTCACACACAAAGCATGTCACTATGCTTTCTTATTGTTTTTATTGTTTTGTTTTGTTAAACGCTTTGATCAGGCAGCACATGGATAGATGTCACTGTTCTTTATTTTATTACTGCTTACACCCACAGCCTATAATCCTTCCTTATGTTTTAGGGAAACATTTGTAAAGGAACATGGTTTATTTTAATTGTAGGAGATTATTGTCAGGAAGTAATATCTTTTTATAAACATACCATAAGATTTTACACAATTGTTAAATATTCAGTGAAGGGAACACGTCTAGTCTGTAAACATAAATAGAGGCCCATTTATCAAGCTCCGTATGGAGCTTGTGGGCCGTATTTCTGGTGAGTCTTCAGACTCACCAGAAACAGCAGTTATGAAGCAGCGGTCTAAAGACGGCTGCTCCATAACCGTGTCCGCCTGCTCTGAGCAGGTGGACAGGAATCGACACAATTCAACCTGATCAAGTACGATCGGGTTGATTGACACCTCCCTGCTGGCAGCCCATTGGCCGCGAGTCTGCAGGGGGCAGCTCTTGTGAGCTGCTGGTGCAATGCTGAATACGGAAAGCATATTGCTCTTCGCATTCAGCAAGGTCTTGCGGATCTGATCCGCACTGTCGGATCAGGTCTGCAAGACCGTTGTTAAATAGGCCTCACAGGCTTTATGCATCACCAATTAAACGAGGCAAGATATGTGACCTGGTTATACATGGAGATACTTTGAAAGACGTAAGCTTATGCAGTAAGGGGTGTTCTGCAAACTAGAGAACCTGTAGACCTATCACTTATGACAATCAATTAATAGGACAGTCTAGTCAAAATTAAACTGTCATGGTACAGGGAATGCAGTTTTAAACAACTTTCTAATTTGCTTTTATTATCAAATTAGCTTTGTTCTTCAGGTATTCTTTGTTGAAAGCTAAACTTAGGTAGGCTCATATGCTAATTTCTAAGACTTTGAAGGTCACCTCTTATCTCAGGGCATTTTGACAGTTTTTTTTACAGCTAGACAGCGCAAGTTAAGGTGTGCCATATAGATAACATTGCGTTCACTCCCATGGGTTTACCAAGGAGTCAGCGTTGATTGGCTAAAATACAAGTCTGTCAAAATAACTGAAATAAGGAGGCAGTCTGCAGAGGCTTACATACAAGTAATTACAGAGGTAAAAAGTACATTAATATAACTGTGTTGGTTATGCAAAACTGGAGAATGGGTAACAAAGGGATTATCTATCTTTTTAAACAATAAAAATTCTGGAGTAGCCTGCCCCTTTAACCATAGAGGGCTAGATTACAAGTGGCTAACTGTTGCACGTGAGCGAAAAGGGGTTTATCATGGCTCTTTGCACGCAATAGCAGTAGCGAGCGTATTACATGTTGCAAGTAAATACATTTGCTCAAGCGCAATTTAATTTAACACACTCTCTCTCTCTCTACGAATATACCTGCCCTAATTGATCTAGTATTCTCCTACCTCTGCACTATCTCTAATGTCACCCATCTCAGACCACCATCTGCTCACCTATAATCTTAATATACAGGCTAAACCTACTTCTCCCCCTCGCCCCCGCACCTGTAGAAATCTGAACGCTGTGGATCCTCTCCATTTTTCCAATCTTATTCAATTACTCCTCCCCCACACTTCCACAATATCCTGCCCTGACCATGCTACAACCCACTATAAAAATACTCTCTCCTCTGCACTAGACACTCTTCCTCCTCCCCAGCTATGCAAAAACCAACGTCGTCAATTACAGCACTTGCACTCTCAGCAAACACGCTACCTGTAAAAATGCTCCTGCATTGCTGAGCGTGCCTGGAGGAAATCTCGCTCTTAACCTGATTTCATCCACTATTAGTTCATTCTTCATCCTTACACCTCTGCCCTTCACTTAGCCAAGCAAACCTACTTATCGTATATCTACTCATGCCTCAAACCCTAAATGACTCTTCTCCACTTTCAACTCTCTCCTCTACCTACCAGCACCACCCCTTCATCTGTCTTTAATGCTCGAGACCTGGCAGACTACTTTTTAAACAAAACACATACAATCCAAAGCAACACCCTGGCACAAACCTGCAATTGTCCATCTACAACCCGAGTCACCCCCTCTGCCACTCTCTGCATCTTACCCCCAGCCACTGAGAATGAAGTGAGTTCCTTAGTATATTTCTCATGCCTCACTACCTGCCTACTTGACCCTATCCCCTTACATCTAATACCTTCTCTGTCTTCCACCTTCACTGCAGCTCTTATTCGCATATTTAACTGATCCCTTTCTACAGGTTTATTCCCATCTTCTTTCAAACATGCAAAGGTCATCCCATCATCAAAAAAACCTCCCTCGACCACAATTCTCCTGCAAACTTCCACCCCATATCACTGCTTCCACTAGCTTCAAAACTCCTGGAAAAAATAGTTTTTGACTGCCTAACCCTCTTCCTGTCCTACAACTCTTTGCTTGATCCCCTTGAATCTGGCTTCCATTCCCAACACTCAACTGAGATTGCCCTCACCAAAATTACTAACAATCTTCTTTCTGCTAAAAACAACAGCCACTACTCTATATTTATCTTACTTGACCTCTCTGCTGCCTTTGACACCGTTAACCATCCCCGCCTCCTACAGACTCTCAGCTTGGTCTCTGTGACACTGCCCTCTCTTGGATCCACTCTTATCTCTCTTACAGGTTATTTTCTGTCTCATTTGCTGATGACTCCTCCTCTTCATTGCCTCTGCCTTTTGGAGTACCTAAAGGCTCTGTTCTGGGTCCTCTACTCTTCTCTATTTATACTTCTTCACTGGGTTAACTTATCAACAGCTATGGCTTCAAATAGCACTTCTGTTGTGATGATACTCAGATCTACCTCTCCACCCCTGCTCTCTTTCCTTCTGTCCTTTCTCACATCAGCGGCTGCTTACCTGGCATTTCTTCCTGGATGACCTCTCACAACCTAAAAATTAAGATGTCCAAGACTGAGCTCCTTCTTATTCCCCCCTCTAACTCTACTCTGGTTTCAAACTTTTCTATCACTGTTGACGATTCCACTATGTTTCATCACCCCAAGTCCGCTGCCTCAGAGTTACGCTTGACACCAATCTGTCCTTAATACCCCACATCCTATTGCTCTCTTCATCCTGCTGCAACCACCTATGCAATATCTCCAAAATGTGTCAGTTTCTGAGTGCTGACACCACTTAACAGCTAATCCACTCCCTGGTTATTTCCAGACTTGACTATTGTAATAACCAACACACTGACCTTTCTCTCTGCAACCCCTCCCCCGCTTCAATCCACCCTAAATGCCTCTGCTAGGCTAATCCACCTTTCCTGCGCACTGTATCTGCTATACGTCTCTGCAAGTCCCTTCGCTGGCTCTCCATTTACAGCAGAATTAAAATTAAAATTCTCACCTTGACCTACAAAGCCCTTACTAATGCTACACCCCCCTACCTGTCCTCAATAAATATACTCCAGCCCACCCCTAAAATCCAACAATAACCTGCTCCTTCTTCTGCCTTCACTTCCTCCCATGCTAGACTGCGGGAATTCTATTGTGTGGCACCAACCCACTGGAATACACTTCCTAGTGCTGTCAGACTTTCCCCTAATCTGTCCTCCTTTAAACTCTCCCTAAAAACATTTTTGTTCAGGGAAGCCTATCACCCAATTCAGTAACAAATTAATTCCACTTGCCTTATAGTTGCCCTTATTTAACTCGCACTAGCATCATTCTCACCTTTGCAGTCCCCACCTCCTTGTAGGTTGTAAGTTCCCACAGTAATAGGGCTCTTAATTTCTCCTGGTTTTTTTGGATACATTTTGTCCTGTCTCCTAAAAATATTGTGTCATCATTGTTCTTTTATCTTTTGTACCCTTGGACAGCACTGCAGAATTTGTTTGAGCTTTATAAATAAAGAATAATAATAATATTTTGTTTGTAGTTTCTTATATGTATGTACTTCTTTGTAAAATACATTGGCCAGATTACAAGTGGAGCGTTATTTAAGTAAGGTTTTTGCGCGCATTGGGTAGCACTCATATTACAAGTTGAAAGTAAACAGTTTTTGATTGAGCGCTAAGTCGATGCTCATATTCCCCCATAGAAGTCAATCAAGCAAAAAAGTGGTGAAAAAACTAACACAATGCTGCCACATCCTGCCTGATCAACTCAAGATGGGGTAACATTGAGGCTTAGAATTGATTGACCAAGTGTTGGACATCTAGTTCTGAATGAGTTGAAATAAGTTCTTCTATTGTGCTATCCTGTAACAGAGAAGGATGACTTTTAACCTTCTGTTTGTCTTTTTTGGGGGCATTATGGGGGATTTAGCTTTCGCTGAGTAAACAAATTTCTCCATAAAATTAGTGAAAGGAAGAAAAAAAAAAAAGGGGGGGGGACAGCGAAGTGTACTGTGCCAATTAAAGTTAGAGCAGTAAACTTATATAGGTATCAGGGTGAAGTGTAAAAAAGTGTCATGTGTCATATCATGTGTCTTGTAGGCTTCGTGCATAATTTTGGGGAAAAAATGGTGCTAATAGCAACTAATGTGTTCAAGTGAGTATATTTAATTGTGCATAGGGGAGATATCTGCACCCGTCGTACCCCCTATTCTTCGCTTCTTTTTCTTCTCCTTTTAGGCCACACTTAATATGAGAATAAATTTAAATTCCTTGGTACAAACAGCTTTAAGTTCTATTTAAGTGCAATACCACAATGCTTATTCTCCCTAGAACTCCATGATCTCTGCAATTATGTTAAATCCTCTCTACCACATTAACACCAGAGGGAGGAAGTTACTACCTTGAGGAATGGAGAAACCAGCTGATAAATGTCACCTTAAAAAGTTATAAGTAATATTACTCTCTAAATGACAACATACAATTTACATCCTCTTTCAGGCATCATACTGTTATTTTACCATGAACAAATTTTAATCTGTGTTTCCATCAGGCAGAAAACATACATGTAATTTTTTTTATATATTTTCACACAACAGTTTCACACAACAAAAAACTTTCACTCTTCCTTTAAATGTTTTCTTTAGGGTAACTTCTATGCTTTCAAAACAGTCCACCACTAGGGTGAATATTTTATACAGTCACTTCTATGACAATAGTTGTACATACAGGGCGACTTTTTTTTTTTTTTGAGAAATACAAATAAAATTTTCCTTTTCCCTTAATGTTCAGTAGCAAAGCGTCTCTCTGGACTATGGTTTTCTTCACTGAGTTATGAAGATCCCTAAGGGGGGACTTATGATAAGTACTTTCCACTGATCTGATGTCACAGATTTGACCGGCTCAATTAGTAGGCTTGGGTATCAACCATAAAATCTTCACCCGCCTTCTAGGGAGCCCAGACTTGAATAACCATTTATGGGGAAAAAACAAATAAGCACAAAGTTAAGTGCAATGTACTAGCCTCTTACCTGCTCTATGCTTGTCTTTGAATCCTCTCCTTTTTTTTATTTCACAAATTCAGGTTTCAGTATGAGTGATGAGGTTATGGCTAAAGACCCCAACAAGAAAAGCCTGTGCCCATCCAGCTACTCCTGCACAGTTTATCCCACGCCAGATATTCTTGGGGCACAAATACCTTTGCCAGTTAATCCTCTTAATTTAGCACAAGCACCACACTCCCCAGGATCATTTTGAAACAGTACAATGCAGGTTTAAAATCATAGGTAGTTGGAATAAGTCAAGTGCAGCAAAACAAATTAGCCCTTTGGCCAAGGAGCTTTAAACGACCTATTAGGTTACCGGACCAAGCACTGGAGGAAATGCTTGTATGGCCTCCTGGTTGCCTCTCACTGCGACTGGACTCAAACGAATCCTGTCCGCTAAGAGCGTGGGTCAACTTCAGGCAGCAGCGGGTAGAAGCACGCGAAAGGAGCCTCTTCTTTTTTCCGGTCTTTGCTCAACCCCTCTCTCCACTCCGCTTGCTTGGCTGTTGGCGTCCCAGGCCGCCTCTGCCACTTCCAAGCCGAGTTCCAGGGTGTATGCTCAGGATAACGCTCAGTATCCGCATGTGTCGGGTCCTGCTCACACGCTACCCATGCACGCTGCATGCACACGTCAGGGCTGCTGACGTCAACATCCGGTCTCCTTCCAAGGGTAAGACCTTAATCAAACCTGGTCTGGCAGAAATAATTTCTGATATTACAGGTGGAAAAGGGTATTTTCTACCACAAGACAAGAAGAACAGACTCAAAGGACGTCAAAGTAATTTTCATTCCTTTCATAACGTCAAAGGAAAAAAGTCTTCTTCTCCCTCTTCCAAGCAGGAGCAGTCCAAGTCTTCTTGGAAGCCCAATAAGTCTTGGAATAAGGGAAAGCAATCAAAGAAACCCTCAGCTCAGTCTAAGTCAGCATGAAGGGTCGGCCCCAGGTCCGGGATCGGATGAAGTGGAGGCAGACATTTCCTGTTTTGTCAAGCATGGAGACGAGATGTCCGAGATCCTTGGGCTGTGGACATAGTATCTCAGGGTTACAAAATATAATTTAAAACTTTCCCTTTCCAGGGGCAGATTCCACCTCTCAAGAGACCAGATAAAAAAGAGAGGTGTTCTTGAACTGCTTTCATGACCTTTCCTCCCTGGGAGTGATTGTTCCAGTTCCAGTAAGGGAACAGGATCTAGGATTCTATTCAAATCTGTCCGTGGTGCCCAAAAAAGAGGGAACTTTTCGACCCATTTTAGACCTAAAATACCTCAACAAGTTTCTCAGAGTACCGTCCTTCAAAATGGAAACCATTCGTTCCATTCTTCCTTTGGTCCAAGAGGGTCAGTTCATGATGACCATAGACCTGAAGGAGGCGTATCTTCATGTTCCCATCCACAGGGATCTTAACAAATTCCTGAGATTTGCCTTTCTAGACTATTCAGCTGCCAATTTGGTTAATTCCAAGAGAGAGCATTGAAAAAGCGCTTTGAGTCCCACTGGGAGAAAGGCGTTATATAAATACTAGTTATTATTATTATTATTAGACAAACACTTTCAGTTTGTGGCTCTTCCGTTTTGCCTTGCCACAGCTCCCAGAATTTTCTCAAAGGTTTTGGGGGCTCTCTTGGCAGTGATCAGGTCTCGGGGCATTGCAGTGGCGCCCTACCTGGACGACATATTGGTTCAGACGCCATATTTTCAACAAGCAAATTCTCATAAAGAGATCTTGTTTTCTTTTCTACGTTCCCCTGTTGGAAAATTAATCTGGAAAATAGTTCCCTTGTTCCAGCTACAAGAGTGATTTTCTTAGGGACCAAAATAGATTCCCTATCTATGAATTTTTTTCTGACGGGGGTCTCCTCTTGCCTCTCTCTACAGTCTACTGTTCGGCCATCCATCAGAGGCTCAATGTATGTATGGAGGTAATTGGTCTGATGGTCGCTTCCATGGACATCATTACCTTTGCTTGATTCCATTTGAGAGCTCTGCAATTATGCATGCTCAGACAATGGACTGTAGACCATTCGGATCTGTCTCAGAGGATAGATCTAGACCAGTCGACAAGAGACTCTCTCCCGTGGTGGCTTTCTCAGGACCATCTGTCTCAGGGCACATGCTTCCGGAGACCTTCCTGGGTGATTGTGACCACAGACACCAGCCTGCTAGGCTGGGGAGTAGTCTGGGACTCGTTAAAGGTGCAAGGACTATGGACTCGGGAGGAGTCTGCTCTCCCCATAAACATCTTGGAACTGAGAGCGATTTACAATGCTCTGATGGCTTGGCCTCAATTATCCTTAACCCGGTTTATCAGTCGGACAACTTCACCTCAGTGGCTTACATCAACCACCAGGGAGGAACTTGAAGTTCCTTAGCCATGAAGGAGGTGGCACAGATTATTCAGTGGGTGGAAGCTCACAATTGTTGTCTATCTGCCATCCACATTCCTGGAGTGGATAACTGGGAAGCAGATTTCCTAAACAGACAGACATTTCATCCCAGGGAGTGGGCTCTCCATCCAGAGGTGTTCTCTAGGTTAACCCTCAAATGGGGGGTGCCGGAGTTGGATCTGATGGCATCTCGGCAGAACGCCAAGCTTTCAAAGTACAGTTCAAGGTCAAGAGATCCTCAGGCTGCTCTGATAGATTTTAGCTCTGGCGGCTCATTGGGATTTCGGTCTTGCATACCTGTTTCCTTTGTTTGCGCTCCCTCCGTGAGTTATTGCTCGTATCAAACAGGAAAGAGTATTGGTAATTCTAATAGCTCCTGCATGGCCTAGCAGGATATGTTATGCAGAACTAGTGAAGATGTTATTTTGGCCACCTTGGAGGTTGCCTCTGAGGAAGGACCTTCTAACTCAAGTTCCATTCCTCCATCCAAATCTCGTTTCTCTGAAACTGACTGCTTGGAGATTGATTGCTTAGTTCTGTCTAAGCGTGGATTTTCTGAGTCGGTCATTGAGACCATGATCCAGGCTCGCAAGTCTGTTACTCGAAACATTTACCATAAGGTATGACGTAAATACCTTTATTGGTGTGAGTCTAAGGGCTACTCTTGGAGTAGGGTCAGTATTCCTAGAATTTTCTCCAGGAAGGTCTGGAGAAAGGGTTGTCAGTCAGTTCTCTGAAAGGTCAGATTTCAGCATTATCTATTTTGTTACACAAGCGTCTGGCGGATGAGCCAGATGTTAAATCTTTTTGTTAGGCCCTGGTCATAATCAGGCCTGTGTTTAAACCTGTTGCTCCTCCTTGGAGCCTTAATCTTGTTCTTAAAGTTTTACAGCAGGCTCCGTTTGAGCCAATACATTTCATAGATATTAAGTTGCTATCTTGGAAGGTTTTGTTTCTTATTGCTATCTCTTCTTCTCAGACAGTTTCGGAACTCTCTGCTTTGCAGTGTAATTTGCCTCACCTTATCTTTCATGCGGATAGGTTGGTTCTTCGTACTAAATTGGGGTTTCCTCCTAAAGTGGTTTCGGATAGAAATATTAATCAGGAAATTGTTGTTTCCTTCTCTCTGTCCCAATCCTTCTTCTCATAAAGAATGTCTGTTGCACAAATTGGATGTTGTGCATGCTCTAAAATTCTACCTACAGACGACTAAGGATTTTTTCCAGTCTTCTGCCCTGTTTGTTTCTCAGGAAAGCGTAAGGGTCAAAAGGCTACTGCTACTTCTCTTTCCCTCTGGTTGAGAAGTATAATTCGTTTTGCTTATGAGACTGCTGGACAGAAGCCTCCTGAGAGAATTTCAGCTCATTCCACTAGGGCTGTCTCCTCTTCTTGGGCTTTCAAAAATGAAGCTTCTGTGGAACAGATTTGCAAGGCTGCAACTTGGTCCTCTCTGCATACTTTTTCCAATTTTTCCAAATTTGATACTTTTTGCCTCGGCTGAGACCTCTTTTGGGAGAAAGGTTCTTCAAGCAGTGGTGCCTTCTGTTTAGGTCTGCCTGTCTTGTTCTCCCTCCCTGTTCATTCTGTGTCCTCTAGCTTGGGTATTGGTTCCCACAAGTAATTGAATGACATTCTGGACTCTCCATATCTTAGGAAAGAAAACAAAATTTATGCTTACCTGATGAATTTAATTATTTCCGGATATGGAGACTGGAGAGTCCACGACCCCACCCTTTATTAAGACAGTTATTTTTGACTAAACCTCAGGCACCTCTACACCTTTGTGTTATTCCTTTTCCATTTCCCTGTGGTCGAATGACTGGGGATTATGGGTAGGGGAGTGACACTTAACAACTTTGCTATGGTGCTCTTAGCCTCCTCCTACTGGCCAGGAGTGATATTCCCACTAGTAATTGAATGACGTTGTGGACTCTCCATATCCGGAAAGAAATTTATCAGGTAAGCATAAATTTAGTTTTTTACATAGAAATGTTCAGGTGATATTTTTTTATACATTTTTTTCAGTGCTTCAACATTTCCTTCAACATTTGGGTATCAAATTATTTTAAGAATACAGCCAAATGTCAGGATACAGCGGGATATATCAAAACATGCAGGGAACTGAGAAGATGCATAAAAAAACACTTTTACAGAATGTCAACTATGATTAACCTGTTCTGAAGGGTACAAACAAAATTAATTGAAAATGTATGTGAAACATGTTTGTATGCTCTGTTACCTCTCAAGAACACAACTGTAAAAATGATTATTCTTATAATGCAACCAGTGTCCTATGTAATTGCCAAACTTCACATTGACCACATCGCCCCAAGCACTGCTGCATTTGCAGAGTGTTTCCTGTTAACAATAAGTCTTCTGTACATAATCTGTAAAAGTCTCTTGTTCCTGACGCCTCTTGGAAATTTTCGTTCTACCAGGGACTGTCAGAAGAAGAGTTTATTTATTTTAAGAAGGGGATGGAATAGATCCAGGCTGATACACAGTAGCAAAGGAAGGAAGTATTTCAGATCTATTGTTCCGCAATATTCATTGCTCAAGGAAAAAAAAAAAATATAATAACATAGAAAGGAAGTTGTAGAATTTTAAGGAGATAAAAATGAAAGTTCTGGAATAGAAAGCAATGTGGTTGGCCTGACATTAATGAATGTGTTTCCAGTGAAAAGATTGTTTATATAGTGACTTATGTAATGCATTAGGTCAGATTGCCCTCTGAAAATACAGGCTATGAGTTAACTGATTTTTATTGCTATTATTCTACAAAATACATGTTTTATTTCAAGCAGTTTTAAAGGTCAGTTATTCCTTGTTTTCAGAAACTGTTAACTCTTTTAGCGTCAAAATAGTTAAAACATCATCAAAGTAAATGCTGCAATATAATTCTAAAATGCAGGGGAGGTAAAATCTTAAGCACATCTAACATTTACATTGCCCTTGATTTTTCTTGTTTCATGTATTAAGCGATAGCATGAGGACATTCTGTGTTCTGCTTTAGTTTACTAAAAAAGGATTTTTTTCAAGTAAAATTTACACATCATTAACAATTTACATGGATCTAACAATTCAACCAAATGCAAAGCTTTGACATAGGGGGATATTTATCAAGCTGTCAACTATGCTGCATTCTCCGGCATCAATACATTCACCTAACATCGCCTAACATCGCGGCCGCATATCTCAATACGCTCTCCTTATTTATGAAAAAAAAAATGGCAAAAAGACGCACACCAAGTACGGGGCGATGAGCATCGGACTGTTGTTAACTAACAGTGATCGATCTCGCGTCTATTCGGCTTTTTCCAAACTTTATTTATACCCTGTCACTAAACGCCGCCACTATACTAAAATGTTTAACCCCTATCCCGCCGCTCCCCGAAACCGCCACAACCTAAATAAAGTTATTAACCCTTATACCGCCGCTCCCCGACCCTGCCGCAACATAAATAAAGTTATTAATCCCTATCCCGCCGCTCCCCGACCCCGCCACAACATAAAGTTATTAACCCCTATCCCGCCGCTCCCCGACCCCGCCGCAATATAAATAAAGTTATTTACCCCTATCCCACCGCTCCCGACCCCGCCGCAACTTAATTTTTTTATTAACCCCTAAACCTCTGGCCTCCCACATCGCTACCACTAACTAAACCTATTAACCCTTAAACCGTCAGCCCCCTACATCGCCAAAAACTAAATTATGCTATTAACCCCTAAACCTAACAACCCCCTAACTTTAAATTAAAATTACAACATCCCTATCTTCAAATAAATTTAAACTTACCTGTAGAATTAAAATAAACTATTTTAAACTATTAATTAACCTACCCTAACTATTATACTAAAATTAAATTAAACTACCAACTAAATAAAATAAATGACATATTAAAAAACCTAACCCTACTCAAATGAATTAAAAATACTATTAAACATTATTAAAAGTGCTAAATTACAGAAAACAAACAAACACTAAGTTACAAACCCCCCCCACTAAATTAAGAAAAATAAAAAAACAAAATATCAAAAATAAAAAAGAATTACACCTAATCTAATAGCCCTATCAAAATAAAAAAGGCCCCCCAAATAAAAAAAACCCTAGCCTACAATAAACTGTCAATGGCCCTTAAAAGGGCCTTTTGTGGTGCATTGCCCCAAAGATATTAGCTCTTTTACCTGTAAAAAAAAATACAAACACCCACCAACAGTAAAACCCACCACCCAACCAACCAACCCCCCAAAATAAAAAACCTAAAATAACTTAAGTTCCCCATTGCCCTGAAAAGGGCATTTGTATGGGCATTGCCCTTAAAAGGGCATTTAGCTCTTTTACATGCCCAGACCCTAATCTAAAAAACATAATTTATGCTTACCTGATAAATTCCTTTCTTCTGTAGTGTGATCAGTCCACGGGTCATCATTACTTGTGGGATATTAACTGCTCCCCTACAGGAAGTGCAAGAGGATTCACCCAGCAGAGTTGCTATATAGCTCCTCCCCTCTACGTCACCTCCAGTCATTCGACCAAGGACCAACGAGAAAGGAGAAGCCAAGGGTGTAGTGGTGACTGGAGTATAATTTAAAAAATATTTACCTGCCTTAAAAAACAGGGCGGGCCGTGGACTGATCACACTACAGAAGAAAGGAATTTATCAGGTTGTCAGGTATCACATAACCAATATACCTTTAAGACCCAGTGCAGTCTCACTCCTTTCCCTATTTAAGGCTCCTCCTCATGATATCTCATTGCTTAGTATTGCAGTAATCTTTCCTAGATCCTCTGTGAACCTATGCCATCCTGTGAACGCTGTTCACAAACCTCTGAACTCCTGAGAAACTTAACATTGAAACTCCTATCTCTGTTGTCTTGTATTATTTTAAGGCAACTTATCGTTTTTCCTGTGTTCTATATTTAAAGTTGAGAGGACTCTGCTTTATCTCTCTGCCGCACTCCGGTTCCAGCTACCGCTCTCCTTGCCTGTCAGCTCACAGCAGTGTTCTACGGGAACGCGGTGACGTCATCCGCCAGCTTCACATTACCGCTGATAGCAGCAGCTCCTATTCTCTGCTCACTTCCTCAGCTTGTGGCGAGTTTTGCTTCGCGCTCCTGCTTGGTAAGCACTGCTCTAGTTTGATCCTCTGAGCTACCGCAGAACATTGTATCTTTGCCTTACTCTCCTAAAAAGAAATCTAAACTTATATGAGTGCCAATATTATTTGTATTTGTTCTGATCCTCTCACTTCCATAAGTTTTTCTCAGTGTGTGGCAGCCATATTTTGTTTTCTCTTGCAAGAGTCTGAATATTATAAACTTTAAACTGCATACAACTCTTATATCAGGATTGTTTTCAACTACCCCTGCTGCTTTATTTTTTCCTTCCACAGTGTCAACCCTGACACATGTGGCAGCCATAGGGGATAAGTGGGAAACTGCACCTGTATATTAAATTGTATTGTGTGATTACTGAGTAATACATTGTTGCGCAGGATCACCATGTGTATCCCATACTATTCACTAATACAATACACCCTATTTAATAGTGTCATATCCTAGCAGTTGTGGTTCTAAAGCACCTGATGTTACATTCTTATTCAAGCTCTTTAAATTTCAGTTCCCTTGACATACTCTTGACATAATACTAAGCCCACTAACATGGACCCAGCTGGGATGAATACACATATTCAGAACCTCACTCAGAGGGTTGATCTGCTTACAGAGGCCTTGAATACCCTCAAAGTGGAGAATGATACTATGAAAACTTACATCCGGGATGTTGTGGATAAAAGGGTCCCCTTACTGGAGCCCCAGGTTAGTACTCCAGAGAAATTTAATGGTGATCGCTCTCAATATAGGGATTTTAAGAATGCCTGTTTGCTCATGTTTTCTTTGAAACCACATACCTATCCAAATGATAGAGCTAGAGTATTAACTGTTATTTCCTATTTGAGGGGTGAGCCACTCACCTGGGCTAACTCCTATTTTGAAAGTAACGATGAGATTCTTAATTCATTAGAAAATTTCTTTACTGCCATGGGTACCCTATACGAAGATCCATACAAACAGCTCACCGCAGAAAACGCTATGAGAAACTTAAAACAGAAGAAAAGAATAGTCGAAGACTATATTACAGACTTTAAAAAATGGGCCAAAGACTCACAGTGGAACAACCTGTCTCTGAGAAATCAGTTTAGGTTGGGCCTATCAGATGGCATAAAAGATGAGCTATCTCGCACTGACTTACCCCAAACCCTAGAAGAATTGATGTCTCTCAGTATTACCATCGACAGGCGTCTTAGAGAGAGACAACAGGAACGCTCCTACCATGATAGCTATCCTAAAAAACAAAACATACCTGCTGTGAGTAAATCTTCTTCCGAACCTATGGATATAGGTTTCATTAAAGGCCCCCTTTCCTCCGAGGAGAAGATCAGGCGTAGGGCTAACAACTTATGTTTATATTGTGCCTGCGACAGTCACACTGTTAGAGATTGCCCATCCTTGCAGAAACAGAACAAGGGTAAGACTATCATTCAACCTTTTTGTTGTACCACTCAGCTCTTACCTGATCCATACTTACACTTGTCTCTTCTCTTGCAGTGGGACTCCCATCGGGTCAACGCTACCGCGATCATTGATTCGGGAGCAACAGCTTCCTATATTGATAGTGTATTTACTCAAAAAAATAAAATACCTGTAGTCAAAAAGAAGTCTCCTGTCTTATTAAGAGGTATTGACGGTACTCCTATCCCCACTGGTCCCGTCGAATATCAGACTATCCCTTTACTTATCACCTCCACCAGCCATCATAGGGAATATTTTACTTTTGATATCATTCCCTCTCCTATTGCACCTATTGTTTTAGGTATAAATTGGCTTTGTACTCATAACCCCCAAATAGATTGGAACTCACTTACCCTTGATTTCAATTCAAAGTTTTGTCTGTCTACTTGTTTCCCTGCAACTGTTCTTCATACATCTGCACTTCCTGAGGATCCTCAGATCCCTGCAGTTTACCAGGACTTTGCAGATGTTTTCAGTAAGGCAGAGTCTGAAAATTTACCACCCCATAGAAAATATGATTGCCCTATAGAGATCATTCCAGGGTCTGAAATCCCTACAGGGCATATCTATCCTCTATCCAATCCAGAACTCTTACATTTAAAGACTTACCTAGACGAAAACCTTAAAAAGGGTTTTATTCGCCCCTCTACCTCTCCAGCTAGTGCAGGAATTTTCTTCGTGAAAAATAAGGATGGTACTCTTAGACCCATTATCGATTATCGTCAACTTAACACGGTTACTATAAAAAACCGTTACCCCTTACCCCTTATTCCTGAGTTAATAGAGAGGTTAGAGGGCGCAAAATTCTTTACCAAACTGGATTTGAGGGGTGCCTATAACCTCATCCGTATAAGAGCTGGCGATGAGTGGCTGACGGCATTTCGAACCCGATACGGTTTGTTCGAATATGTCGTCATGCCTTTTGGGCTCTGTAACGCGCCCGCAACTTTTCAGCACCTCATCAATGATATCTTTAGAGATATTTTAGATATTTTCATTGTTATATATCTTGACGATATTTTAATTTACTCCAAAACATTTGAAGAACATATCTCTCATGTTAGACAAGTACTTTCTAGACTAAGAGGTAACCACTTATATGCCAAGGCAGAAAAATGCCTTTTCAATACACAGTCTATATCCTTTCTCGGTTATGAGATTTCTCCCAAAGGTATCTGTATGGAAAACAAAAAGGTTGAAGCAGTCTTAAACTGGCCCATACCAAAAAGCGTACGTCAGGTTCAATCTTTTATGGGTTTTGCGAATTTTTATCGCAAGTTTATCAAAAACTTCTCTAAGATATCTCTACCTCTCACTACGCTGACAAAAGCTAATACATCGTTTAAGTGGACACCACAAGCACAACAAGCTTTTGATTTACTTAAACAGATGTTCACTTCAGCTCCCATACTCCGTTTTCCTGATCCTAATTTACAGTTTGTACTGGAGGTAGACGCTTCCAACCATGCTATTGGAGCTGTTCTCTCACAGAGAGAGAGTTTGAAAAAACCCCTTCATCCTGTCGCCTTTTATTCTAGAACTCTAAACTCTGCAGAACAAAATTACCCTATTGGTGATAAAGAACTTTTAGCTATAAAACTGTCTTTAGAACATTGGCGACACCTTCTTGAAGGCACTCCAGTGCCAACACTCATTTATACGGATCACAGAAACCTCCAGTATTTAAAATCCACTAGAACACTCTCGGCCAGACAGGTTCGCTGGAATCTTTTTTTTTCACGCTTCAACTTTCTGATAACCTACAGACCAGCAACAAAAAACCAAAAGGCCGATGCCCTTTCGAGAATTGGAGGCCATCCCAGTTCTCCATCAACCCTTCGTTCAGTGATTCCAGAAAACAATTTCATCTCTTTTACAACAGATATCACACCCTTACTTAAAAAGGAACAAACTTTGGATTCCACAAAACCATCACAACTTCTACAAAAGAACTCTCAAGGTCTGTATACTCATGACACAAAATTGTATGTCCCTCCTACTCTCAGACCTTCATTTCTCCGATCTATTCATGACAGCTTTTTAGCTGGTCATCCAGGTTTGCGCAAAACGCAGGAATTGGCAAATAGGACCCACTGGTGGCCAACCATCTCTGCCGATGTCAGAAATTATGTAAGCTCTTGTGCAACCTGTTCTGTTTCCAAGAGGGATAAACATTCCCCTTATGGTCTCCTTTTACCTTTACCAACTCCAAAGAAACCTTGGGCTGAAATTGCCTTAGATTTCATCGTCGATTTACCTCTATCATCAAAAAACAATACTATATTAGTGGTTGTCGATCTATTCACGAAGATGTCTCATTTTATTGCTTTCCCCAAACTTCCTACTGCTCTAGAGACAGTTCACTTACTCATTGAACATGTTATTAAACTACATGGCTTACCCATATCTATACTCAGTGACAGAGGAACTCAATTCTCTAGTAAACTTTGGCACCAATTCTGCAAGACTTTCTCAGTTGAAAGGAAACTGACAACTGCCTATCACCCCCAATGCAATGGACAGACCGAGAGATGTAATCAATGGTTAGAACAATTCCTAAGATTATATTGTTCCAACAACCAAAATTCTTGGTCTGATTACCTCCCCTATGCGGAGTTTTGTTACAACAATACTATCCATTCCACCACTGGTATCACACCATTTTTTGCAAATTACGGCTTTCACCCAAACTTCCATTTATTTCAAAACTCTGCCACATCATCCCCCACTATATATGAATTGTCTGACAACATATCAGCTAACTTCAAAACTATTGAATCTGCTATAAACAGCGCAAAAGAAGTATACAAACGGTATTATGACCGCCGTAGACGTCCTCCTCCTCAGTATAAGGAAGGTGACCTGGTTTGGCTCTCCACCAAACATTTACGTACTCCTTCAAAAAAGATGTCTCCTCTATACATCGGTCCATACCCAGTATTACGTACCATAAATGCTAACGCAATACGTCTCAAATTACCATCTACCCTCAAAATTCATCCTACTTTCCACGTCTCGCTTCTCAAGCCCTACAGAGAAGTTAGAGACCCCATTACTTCGGTAGTGCAACCACCAGTTACTATAGACCCTACTGTGGAGTACGAGGTACACACTATTTTGGATTCACGAATTAGACGTGGTCACCTAGAATACCTCATTCATTGGAAAGGATACTCGCACGATGAGGATTCCTGGGAACCAGCTTGCAACATTTCGGCTCCACGTTTAATTACACTTTTCCATCAGCGACATCCAGATCGCCCGAAGCTTTGAGCCCCAGAGTGGCTCCTTGAAGGGGGGATTCTGTCAGGTATCACATAACCAATATACCTTTAAGACCCAGTGCAGTCTCACTCCTTTCCCTATTTAAGGCTCCTCCTCATGATATCTCATTGCTTAGTATTGCAGTAATCTTTCCTAGATCCTCTGTGAACCTATGCCATCCTGTGAACGCTGTTCACAAACCTCTGAACTCCTGAGAAACTTAACATTGAAACTCCTATCTCTGTTGTCTTGTATTATTTTAAGGCAACTTATCGTTTTTCCTGTGTTCTATATTTAAAGTTGAGAGGACTCTGCTTTATCTCTCTGCCGCACTCCGGTTCCAGCTACCGCTCTCCTTGCCTGTCAGCTCACAGCAGTGTTCTACGGGAACGCGGTGACGTCATCCGCCAGCTTCACATTACCGCTGATAGCAGCAGCTCCTATTCTCTGCTCACTTCCTCAGCTTGTGGCGAGTTTTGCTTCGCGCTCCTGCTTGGTAAGCACTGCTCTAGTTTGATCCTCTGAGCTACCGCAGAACATTGTATCTTTGCCTTACTCTCCTAAAAAGAAATCTAAACTTATATGAGTGCCAATATTATTTGTATTTGTTCTGATCCTCTCACTTCCATAAGTTTTTCTCAGTGTGTGGCAGCCATATTTTGTTTTCTCTTGCAAGAGTCTGAATATTATAAACTTTAAACTGCATACAACTCTTATATCAGGATTGTTTTCAACTACCCCTGCTGCTTTATTTTTTCCTTCCACAGTGTCAACCCTGACACATGTGGCAGCCATAGGGGATAAGTGGGAAACTGCACCTGTATATTAAATTGTATTGTGTGATTACTGAGTAATACATTGTTGCGCAGGATCACCATGTGTATCCCATACTATTCACTAATACAATACACCCTATTTAATAGTGTCATATCCTAGCAGTTGTGGTTCTAAAGCACCTGATGTTACATTCTTATTCAAGCTCTTTAAATTTCAGTTCCCTTGACATACTCTTGACACAGGTAAGCATAAATTATGTTTTCTTCTGTTAAGTGTGATCAGTCCACGGGTCATCATTACTTGTGGGATACCAATACCAAAGCAAAAGTACACGGATGACGGGAGGGATAGGCAGGCTCTTTATACAGAAGGAACCACTGCCTGAAGAACCTTTCTCCCAAAAATAGCCTCCGAGGAAGCAAAAGTGTCAAATTTGTAAAATTTGGAAAAAGTATGAAGCGAAGACCAAGTTGCAGCCTTGCAAATCTGTTCAACAGAGGCCTCATTCTTAAAGGCCCAAGTGGAAGCCACAGCTCTAGTGGAATGAGCTGTAATTCTTTCAGGAGGCTGCTGTCCAGCAGTCTCATAAGCTAAACGAATTATGCTACGAAGCCAAAAAGAGAGAGAGGTAGCAGAAGCTTTTTGACCTCTCCTCTGACCAGAGTAAACGACAAACAGGGAAGACGTTTGTCGAAAATCTTTAGTTGCCTGTAAATAAAATTTAAGGGCACGAACTACATCCAGATTGTGCAAAAGACGTTCCTTCCTCGAAGAAGGATTTGGGCACAAGGATGGAACAACAATCTCCTGATTGATATTCCTGTTAGTGACTACCTTAGGTAAGAACCCAGGCTTAGTACGCAGAACTACCTTATCCGAGTGAAAAATCAAATAAGGAGAATCACAATGTAAGGCTGATAACTCAGAGACTCTTCGAGCCGAGGAAATAGCCATTAAAAATAGAACTTTCCAAGATAACAACTTTATATCAATGGAATGAAGGGGTTCAAACGGAACACCCTGTAAAACGTTAAGAACAAGGTTTAAACTCCATGGTGGAGCCACAGCTTTAAACACAGGTTTAATCCTGGCCAAAGCCTGACAAAAAGCCTGAACGTCTGGAACTTCTGACAGACGCTTGTGTAACAGAATGGACAGAGCTGAGATCTGTCCCTTTAAGGAACTAGCGGATAACCCCTTTTCTAAACCTTCTTGTAGAAAAGACAATATCCTAGGAATCCTAACCTTACTCCAAGAGTAACCTTTGGATTCGCACCAATATAGGTATTTACGCCATATTTTATGGTAAATCTTTCTGGTGACAGGCTTCCTAGCCTGTATTAAGGTATCAATAACTGACTCAGAAAAACCACGCTTTGATAAGATCAAGCGTTCAATTTCCAAGCAGTCAGCTTCAGAGAAGTTAGATTTTGATGTTTGAAAGGACCCTGAATCAGAAGGTCCTGTTTCAGAGGTAACGACCAAGGTGGACAGAATGACATGTCCACCAGATCTGTATACCAAGTCCTGCGTGGCCATGCAGGCGCTATTAGAATCACTGATGCTTTCTCCTGTTTGATTCTGGCAATCAATCGAGGAAGCATCGGGAAAGGTGGAAACACATAAGCCATCCTGAAGGTCCATGGTGCTGTCAAGGCATCTATCAGGACCGCTCCCGGATCCCTGGATCTGGACCCGTAGCGCGGAAGCTTGGCGTTCTGTCGAGACGCCATGAGATCTATCTCTGGTTTGCCCCAACGTGGAAGTATTTGGGCAAAGACCTCTGGATGAAGTTCCCACTCCCCCGGATGAAAAGTCTGACGACTTAAGAAATCCGCCTCCCAGTTCTCCACTCCCGGGATGTGGATTGCAGACAGGTGGCAAGAGTGAGACTCTGCCCAGCGAATTATCTTCGATACTTCCATCATTGCTAGGGAGCTTCTTGTCCCTCCCTGATGGTTGATATAAGCTACAGTCGTGATGTTGTCCGACTGGAACCTGATGAACCCCCGAGTTGCTAACTGGGGCCAAGCCAGAAGAGCATTGAGGACTGCTCTCAATTCCAGAATGTTTATTGGAAGAAGACTCTCCTCCTGATTCCATAGTCCCTGAGCCTTCAGAGAATTCCAGACAGCGCCCCAACCTAGTAGGCTGGCGTCTGTTGTTACAATTGACCAGTCTGGCCTGCTGAATGGCATTCCCCTGGACAGATGTGGCCGATAAAGCCACCATAGAAGAGAATTTCTGGTCTCTTGAATGGAATGAAGGACACGGCATGCATTTTGAAGTTTTGTTAACCTGTCCTCTGTCAGGTAAATCTTCATTTCTACAGAATCTATCAGAGTCCCCAGGAAGGGAACTCTTGTGAGTGGAAAGAGAGAACTTTTCTCTTCGTTCACTTTCCATCCATGCGACCTTAGAAATGCCAGTACTATCTCTGTATGAGATTTGGCAGTTTGAAAGCTTGAAGCTTGTATCAGTATGTCGTCTAAGTACGGAGCTACTGAAATTCCTCGCGGTCTTAGTACCGCCAGAAGAGTGCCCAGAACCTTTGTGAAGATTCTTGGAGCCGTAGCCAGTCCGAATGGAAGAGCTACAAACTGGTAATGCCTGTCTAAAAAGGCAAACCTTAGATACCGGTAATGACTTCTGTGAATCGGTATGTGAAGGTAAGCATCCTTTAAATCCACTGTGGTCAAGTACTGACCCTCTTGGATCATGGGCAAAATTGTTCGAATAGTTTCCATCTTGAACGATGGAACTCTTAGGAATTTGTTTAGGATCTTTAAATCCAAGATTGGCCTGAAGGTTCCCTCTTTTTGGGAACTACAAACAGATTTGAGTAAAACCCTTGTCCTTGTTCCAACCGCGGAACTGGATGGATCACTCCCATTAATAAAAGATCTTGTACGCAGCGTAGAAACGCTTCCTTCTTTGTTAGGTTTGTTGACAACCTTGACAGATGAAATCTCCCTCTTGGGGGAGAGGATTTGAAGTCCAGAAGGTATCCCTGAGATATGATCTCTAACGCCCAGGGATCCTGAACATCTCTTGCCCAAGCCTGGGCGAAGAGGGAAAGTCTGCCCCCCACTAGATCCGGTCCCGGATCGGGGGCCCTCAATTCATGCTGTCTTAGGGGCAGCAGCAGGTTTTCTGGCCTGTTTGCCCCTGTTCCAGGACTGGTTAGGTTTCCAGCCTTGTCTGTAGCGAGCAACAGCTCCTTCCTGTTTTGGTGCAGAGGAAGTTGATGCTGCTCCTGCTTTGAAATTACGAAAGGAACGAAAATTGGACTGTCTAGCCTTGGCTTTGGCCTTGTCCTGAGGCAGGGCATGACCTTTACCTCCTGTAATGTCATCAATAATCTCTTTCAAGCCGGGCCCGAATAAGGTCTGCCCTTTGAAAGGAATATTAAGCAATTTAGATTTAGACGTAACATCAGCTGACCAGGATTTTAGCCACAGAGCTCTGCGTGCCTGAATGGCGAATCCTGAATTTTTAGCCGCAAGTTTAGTTAAATGTACTACGGCATCTGAAATAAATGAATTAGCTAACTTAAGGAATTTAAGTTTGTGTGTGATGTCATCTAGTGTGGATGATTGAAGTGTCTCTTCCAGAGACTCAAACCAAAATGCTGCTGCAGCTGTGACAGGCGCAATACATGCAAGAGGTTGCAATATAAACCCTTGTTGAACAAACATTTTCTTAAGGTAACCCTCTAATTTTTTATCCATTGGATCTGAAAAAGCACAGCTATCCTCCACTGGGATAGTGGTACGCTTAGCTAAAGTAGAAACTGCTCCCTCCACCTTAGGGACCATTTGCCATAAGTCCTGTGTGGCGGCGTCTATTGGAAACATTTTTCTGAATATAGGAGGGGGTGAGAAAGGCACACCGGGTCTATCCCACTCCTTAGTAACAATGTCAGTAAGTCTCTTAGGTATAGGAAAAACGTCAGTACTCGTCGGTACCGCAAAATATTTATCCAACCTACACATTTTTTCTGGGATTGCAACTGTGTTACAATCATTCAGAGCCGCTAATACCTCCCCTAGTAACACACGGAGGTTCTCAAGCTTAAATTTAAAATTTGAAATGTCTGAGTCCAGTTTATTTGGATCAGAACCGTCACCCACAGAATGAAGCTCTCCGTCTTCACGTTCTGCAAACTGTGACGCAGTATCAGACATGGCCCTTGCATTATCAGCGCACTCTGTTCTCATCCCAGAGTGATCACGTTTACCTCTTAGTTCTGGTAGTTTAGGCAAAACTTCAGTCATAACAGTAGCCATATCTTGTAATGTGATTTGTAATGGCCGCCCAGATGCACTCGGCGCTACAATATCACGCACCTCCTGAGCGGGAGATGCAGGTACTGACACGTGAGGCGAGTTAGTCGGCATAACTCTCCCCTCGTTGTTTGGTGAAATATGTTCAATTTGTACAGATTGACTATTTTTTAAAGTAGCATCAATACATTTAGTACATAAATTTCTATTGGGCTCCACTTTGGCATTAACACATATAGCACAGAGATATTCCTCTGAATCAGACATGTTTAACACACTAGCAAATAAACAGCAACTTGGAAATACTTTTCAAAGTAATTTACAAATAATATGAAAACGAACTGTGCCTTTAAGAAGCACAGAAAATATTATAACAGATAAAATAATTAAGTTATAGCATCAATCTTTGTCAGAATATACAGTTTTAGCAAAGGATTGTTCCCCTCAGCAAATGATAACTAACCCAGGCAGCAGAAAAAAAATACACAAATAAACGTTTTTTATATCACAGTCAATACAATCAGCACAGCTCTGCTGTGAATGATTACTTCCCTCAAAAAAGACTCTTGAGATCCCTGAACTCTGTAGAGATGAACCGGATCTTGCAGGAAGAAAATGAACCTCTGACTGAGTTTTTCTGATGCATAGTGAAAGCACCAAAATGGCCCCTCCCCCACACACATAACAGTGAGAGGGATCAGTGAACTGCTCTAATTTAAATCAAAACTATTGCCAAGTGGAAAAAAAGTGCCCAAAACATTTTTTCACCCAGTACCTCAGAGAAAAAAACGTTTTTACATGCCAGCAAAAAAACGTTTTACCTCAATAATTAATTGTCATTTAAAACCTATTGCAAGTCCCTGCAAAATAGGTTAAGTCTATGTATACAGTTTAAAAGCCAGAGAAGTACCATTTCCCAGAAAACTGAAGTGTAAAATATACATACATGACAGCCTGATATCAGCTACATCTACTGCATTCAAGGCTGAGTTTACATTATAACGGTATGGCAGGATTTTCTCATCAATTCCATGTCAGAAAATAATAAACTGCTACATACCTCTTTGCAGATTAATCTGCCTGCTGTCCCCTGATCTGAAGTTTACCTCTCCTCAGATGGCCGAGAAACAGCAATATGATCTTAACTACTCCGGCTAAAATCATAGAAAAACTCAGGTAGATTCTTCTTCAAATTCTACCAGAGAAGGAATAACACACTCTGGTGCTATTATAAAATAACAAACTTTTGATTGAAGATATAAAAACTAAATATATCACCATAGTCCTCTCACACATCCTATCTAGTCGTTGGGTGCAAGAGAATGACTGGGGGTGACGTAGAGGGGAGGAGCTATATAGCAACTCTGCTGGGTGAATCCTCTTGCACTTCCTGTAGGGGAGCAGTTAATATCCCACAAGTAATGATGACCCGTGGACTGATCACACTTAACAGAAGAAATAAAACCCACCCAAAAAACCCTTACAAAACCCTAACACTAACCCCTGACGATCCACTTACAGTTCTTGAAGTCCCGTTTGAAGGATCCATACAGCCGGAGAAGTCATCATCCAGACGACAAGAAGTCTTCATCCGGGCTGCCTCTTAAATCTTCATCCATCCAGCGCGGAGCGGGTCCATTCTGAAGACATCCGGCGTGGAGCATCCTCTTCATATGGTCGCCGCCGTAAACTGTAACTTCAATGCAAGTGAAGCCATCCAAGATGGCGTCCCTTGCATTCCTATTGGCTGAAAGATTTCAATCAGCCAATAGGATTAGAGCTGCTAAAATTCTATTGGCTGATCCAATCAGTGAGCAGTGAGGTGATCTTAGCCAATAACATGCTAGCTAACCAGCATAATACCAGCTGGCCTGCACGGTTATTCACTAAGAGGTGGAAATGTCACCTCATTGAAAAAATAGCATTTTGCTGCGGGCTATGTGAGGCGCTTTTAGTGCAGAAAACACTACAGGCAAATAAAAGAGCTTTCAGCATGAAGTATTTTATACTTCATGACTGAAAGTACACTTTATTTGTTGCACTGATAAATCCTAGCCTTAGATTGCAATGGTGGATTACAATTAGCTTTTCAAAAATTATTTACTTAGCATACAGTTCATTGCATCTTATAACACTATTACAAACATTGTTGCATGGTTACTCACACATAGGGTTTATGGATTTGATCAGTGAATATTTTCTGGAAACATTTCCTCAACAAGGTGTTCCTGCCCAAAAGCCCTTAGGGGTCCAATGGTTTTAAAACAATTTCTGGTAACTTGGAATGTTGAGCTGTAACATGATTAGAGATAACTTGTTTGCTCAAGTTAACTTGTGTTTTGCTGTCCTGTAATGTGGAATCATTTGTTAAAACATGATTATTAAAAAGTTTAAATATTAGAGCAGCTATACAAATTAAAAATATGGCACAAAAAATAACATATTTAGTTTTGTATTTGTATAAATTTGTGAGTAACAGAGTGGTGGCTGGACCAAGTGTGGGATGTGGTTATGTAGGTGACAAATTTGTTGCCTGGCCAAAGAGCTTATGTTAATGCCAAAAAGCTGCAGAGCTAGGGGTCTGATGTGTGCATGTGGCTGACAGAAAAGCTGCAGAGTGAGGGGTCTGATGTGTGTATGTGGCTGACAGAAAAGCTGCAGAGTGAGGGGTCTGATGTGTGCATGTGACTGACAGAAAAGCTGCAGAGTGAGGGGTCTGATGTGTGTATGTGGCTGACAGAAAAGTTGCAGAGCTAGGGGTCTGATGTGTGTATGTGGCTGACAGAAAAGTTGCAGAGCTAGGGGTCTGATGTGTGTATGTGGCTGACAGAAAAGCTGCAGAGCTAGGGGTCTGATGTGTGTATGTGGCTGACCGAAAAGCTGCAGAGTGAGGGGTCTGATGTGTGTATGTGGCTGACAGAAAAGTTGCAGAGCTAGGGGTCTGATGTGTGTATGTGGCTGACAGAAAAGCTGCAGAGCTAGGGGTCTGATGTGTGTATGTGGCTGACCGAAAAGCTGCAGAGCTAGGGGTCTGATGTGTGTATGTGGCTGACAGAAAAGCTGAGGAGGTAGGGGTCTGATGTGTGTATATGGCTGACAGAAAAGCTGCAGAGCTAGGGGTCTGATGTGTGTTTGTGGCTGACAGAAAAGCTGTGGAGCTAGGGGTCTGATGTGTGTATGTGGCTGATAGAAAAGCTGCAGAGCTAGGGGTCTGATGTGTGTATGTGGCTGACAGAAAAGCCACAGAGCTAGGGGTCTGATGTGTGTATATGGCTGACAGAAAAGCTGCAGAGCTAGGTGTCTGATGTGTGTACGTGGCTAAAAAAAAAAAGTCAGAGCTATAGAAAGTGCAGGGCGACTAGGCCAGAGCGTAGCTAAGGGTTAAGGCCTGGTTGAGTGAGTGCTGCTGCTGTGTGTGTATTTGTTACAATGTTGCATTGTGTTAGGAGGGGTTTACCAACCTTATATATGGGATGTGCAGGGAGTCCACTTCCTCTTTGTTCCGGTGGATCCCTGGAAGCTCCTTCTACAGCACGGTTTACAGAAGAATTCCAATGGAAGGCGAACCTGTTGAGTGGGAAGAGATGGATTTTGAAGATATCAAATGGGTCGCACCATCCCCATCAGGGACTATCACGGTGGGTCAGGGCCATGTGTCGGGGCTGTCTTTTCCCACTTCCACTTCGGTTGGGGAGAGTAGTCCTAACTTGTACCCTTCTCCTGTACCGGAGGAGCGGGTTGAGGAGGCTAGGCCTTCCCAGGCTAATCAGCCAGTTGGCCTGGACCTTCAGTCTGTGGTCACGGGGGTGCTGGGCCTGAGGTGCATGGTGCGGGCGTGGGCCTAAGGCAGGGGTTTCAACTATTTGGAGCTAGGGGGTCCCAGGAGAGTTTGGGGTTTTACTCCAGGGAAGGCTTGGTAGGCCCAGTTACCAGTGGCGTGGGTAGTGGGAGTGTTGCGGCCTTACCTGCATCAGTAGTCCTTTCCAGGGAATCCGTCGCGACAGCAGTGGCACTTCTGCAGTTCTTGGCGTCTGTCCTTGCGGGGGTGTCATCGTCGGGTGCGGCGGTGGGGCAGTCCCAGGCTTCCGTTCCACGTTGTGCGCAGGCCTCCATCCGGTCTTCGTCTTTTTCTCTCTGCAAGATGGCCGTCACATCAACTTCTGGTTGGGTTGTGCGTCCCGACATCGCTTCCACCCGCGGCAGTCAAACTTTGGTTGTCAGGCAGAGCGGATCGTCCCCCTCAGGCTCCAGTGGTAAGAAGGGAGTGCCACGGGGGGGGGGGACCCACTCAGAGGGGAACCCCCATGTTAGCCATCAGAAGGCTGGGGGGGCCCATTCTAGGCCGGTGGGGGTTGTGGAAGACATGAGACAAGGGGGAAATGTGACTCAGGATGCAGGGCAGCAAGTGCATCCGGGGGGCTCGGCAGGTGCCACGCAGCAAGGTGTGCGCACAAGGGCTTCGGCAACAGCTAGCAATAAAGGAGGGGAGGCCATAAGGGCACACTCCTCGCGCTCGTGGCTTAATTCAGGTGGTAACAAGGCCAAAGGGGCTCCCGCGTGCGCTGGGGCTCAAGGAAAAGGAAAGGCCCCTGCGGCTAGAGCAGGGCCTAAGGGGTCTCGCACAACTGCGGCCTTGGTTAGCGGTGCTGTTGGTCCGGAGCCGCATGCAGGAGGCCTGCAGGGTACGGTATCACCCAGCAGGACCTTAGCGGCAAGGTCAGGGCAGGTAGTTACGAGAGGGGTGGTGAAAAGGGGGCATGCTAGTATTAGTGCTAGCCCAGGTGAAGGCCTAGAGGGCACTGACAGGGGGACAGTTAGTCCTGCCAGGGTGGTGAAGCCACAAGGGCGCAACAGGGCTGTTAGATTTATTTTGTAGCTAGCTTAGGTTTTATTTTATAGGTAAGTATTTAGTTTTAAATAGGTTATTTAGGTAATAATTGTAAGTTTAATTTTGATTTATTTTAATTATATTTAAATTAGTGGGTGTTAGGGTAAGGGTTAGATTTAGGCTTAGGATTACGTTAGGGTTAGGTTTAGGGGTTAATATATTTATGTAGTGATGTGGGAGGCCAGAGTTTTAGGGGTTAATAGTTTATTTTAGTATATTTTGTTGTGGGGGGCTTGCGGTTTAGTGGTTAATAGGTTTATTATTGCGGCGGTGTGGGAGGATGGCAGATTAGGGGTTAATAATATTTAAATAGTGTTTGCGATGTGGGAGGGCAGCAGTTTAGGGGTTAATAGATTTATTATAGTGGCGACGATGTTGGGGAGTCGCAAAATAGGGTTTAATACATTTTTTAAGTGGCGGCAGATTAAGGGTTAATAAATTTATTTTAGTATTTGCGATGCGGGAGGGCCTCGGTTTAGGAGTTAATAGGTAGTTTATGGGTGTTAGTGTACTTTGTAACACTTTAGTTGTGAGTTTTATGCTACAGCTTTGTAACGTAAATCTCATAACTACTGACTTTAGATGGCGGTCCGAATCTTGTCAGTATAGGGTGTATCACTCACTTTTTGGCCTCACAGCAAAACTTGTATTACCGGCGCTATGAAAGTCCCATTGAAAAAGGACTTTTTTAAAAGTGCGGTACTGACGTTGCGTGATGGCTAAAAAGGTGTGCGGTACACCTATACCTACAAGACTTGTAATAGCGGCATTAGGGGAAAAGCATAACAATGCTTTTTCACTTATAACGCAAAACTCATAATCTAGCTGTTTCTGAGGTACAAATTAAACATTTATGCAGCTTAAAGATATTTTATATTTAAAAATGAACTTTAAGTCCCAGTACCCATTCAATTGCCAGTGTCTCTTTCAGACATCATTTTGTGTATTGGATCTTCAAAGGAAGACCTAGTGCATCGTCATGTATCTGTTAACTTAAAATATCCTGGGATTCTGCTAGCTTATCTGAAACATGACAGAATTGTGTCTCTGTCACCCCAGGGGGCATCCTGAATTAAGTAAGTAGCAATTGTTTTAATCGAGGTATTTAGAAATACATCAAAGCATAATCTGCATAGTGAGTGGGGAGAGGGGTCTAGGCTGAAAGGTTTGATTTACAATTTCTGCTGTGGCTATAGCCAAATCAATTCATATCAAGTAGATATTAGCTCAATTGAATTTGTAAATGATGTGATACATATGTAGTTTATCCAATGCCACTCAGCAATACCTCAACAAGATAAAGAGGCATGATGGGTGTATGTGACTGACTAAAAAGCTACAGAGCCAGGGTTATGATATTTTTATATGTTCTGCACTTTGGTGATGTCACGACTGCTGGCAGGAACATTTAAGAGAGGCATTTTTGCAAATGGTAGTATATTTCCTATTTTGGCTTCTATTCTAATCCATGAGGTTACCACAAGAAAACTTCAACATGGGTTATTTTTGTTTTTATGGCATTTCAGTCCAATAAAAGCACAGAAATATATAAATTATAAAGTATGGCAGCAAATTAAATATTTATCCAATGCATTTGAAAGCATGTTTTTCCATTTAACCAATAAGATTATTTTTTTTATATGGGCAATTAATGGGGCATGTAACCCAGCATTTTTATTTGTGATCCAGATTGAGAGTGTGATTTTAAACAACTTTCCAATTTACTTCTTTTACCAAATTTGTTTCATTCTCTTGGTATCCTTTGTTGAAGGAGCAGTGCATTACTGGAAGCTATTTGATCACATTGGTTGAGCCAATAACAAGAGGCACATATGTGCAGCCATCAATCACCAGCTAATTCCAATTAGTGTATTGCTGCTCATGAAAGTTACATTTTGACTTTCTGTCCCTTTTAACAGTTTCATAAAATGTTATAAAATGTAAGAGTCATAGATGTGGGATTACAGCTATTTATTTATTTTTAACATTTGTTTTATTAAAACAGGTTTTAAGTAGTAACTTAGATCTTATACAATTTTCAGATACATCAAGTAAAAAGCAATTCTTTATGAAGTCTCCATTAGCGCTGAGAAACGCGTAGCGTGTTTTACTGATTATATTTGTAGATTTTATAATCTGTAATTGTTTTTAAATATATTTTTTTATAAAGCAATTTTATATCTTTTGTCTGGAGTCTCCCTCTCATCATTTGCCGTCAGAAGCATTCATCCACTGGAACAGAGAATTACCTTGGCTCATATGTGCACTGGGCCACTGTAATATACCCAGTAAGCTTCATTTGCACTATTGTGTGCATCACACATTGTGAGTATCCACTAAATTGATCTGCACTAGGAGTCGTCCTCTTTTTCTTTCCTATTTCCAGACTGCAGAATCTGATTTTGATTCCAGGAGGAGCTGCCCTTGCATTGGTGCACAGTATACTGGGACGCTGTTAAGTTCCCAGACCCTCTGCCTAGGCATTATCTTTGCCATTACACTCTGTGAGTACCATTTCATTGCATGAAAATTGTGTTTGTCTTTGGCATATTGGCTACACTAGGAGGCGCTCTTTCTCTCTTTTCTTGCCTTTCTTATCTCTGTCTCTGTACAATACTTATAAAGAACAAGTGAAAATGAAGGTTTTAGAGCTTTATCTCTTCAACATCCCACCTTCCACCTGTGACTGTAATTTCTTCTGCTGGCTGTGTTTACATAGTTTGTCAATAGCCTATACCTAGGTATAGAAACTTTCATTATAGGTAGGGATACTACAAGCTAAATCAACTATTTCAAATGCCAATATAAAGTCTAAGGAGATATTTTAAAACAATTTAATACATTCCAGCAGGTAAAATGGATAATTGTGAAAAAATTAAAGGAGAGTTTTTGGGCAAACTGTCGCTTTAACTTCTAGCGATGTTAATGCTCGAGTGGGAGCAGTAATTACCGCTCCACTTGTAATCTAGCCCTTTATTGGAAATACTATACAGTTACAAACATGATTTCCTGTGCTACAGCAAAAACGCACAGAGCTATCTGCAGTGTAGCATTATATAGCCCATGTGACCAAGCGATTAAAAAGATATTTTAAACCTTTTTATTAAAAGGCTCCTCATTCACCCAAGAAAATATACCTCATAGTGTGCTTCAGAAGAGCAGGAAATAATGGTTGTGATGGACAAAAGGAAATTGTCAATAATAAAATAATTATCTGTCTGTAGAAGTATGCGATCACTTGCTCATTCATGGACAATGGTGAAAATATGTAACCCTCAAAGTGCTCAGCCTTGTAGAAAATGCTCTAGAGTCAGACTGTCTGGATTTAGTAGCCATCAGAAAGGGAGCCCATCTGTACTGGAGGTAAAAAATGATTCAACTTTAGCATCCAATTGCTTCAAAATCCCTTGTAATACCAATACAATAAAAATCCATAAGAATTTCTCCTCCATAAAAAAAAAAGAATTTTGGATATTGTATCACCCAGGCATTTTACATATTGAACTACTGACAGGTTGTAAATTCACAAAAGCACACAACACTATATGCAGAAAAACTGTAATGTGAAGAAACATTTTTCAGAAGACAGCCCAGGAGTACCTTTCCAGCCAAATGGACTGGCATTGTATTTGAATATGTAATCAGTCTGCAGGCTCACCCTGACCTAACCATTGCAAAAACATACATGTAAAACATGTTGGTTTCATTTCCTTTGTTGTCTCAATCATTTGAATATTAGAGGGAATCCAAAGAAACAAGTGGTCTTCAATATTTGCATCACCTGTAAAAATAGTCTTGATGAATGATAAGAAAAGATAATTAATTCTGGCCAATAATTTAACAGTGTTAAAGGGCCATAATACCCAAATGTTTAAACACTTGAAAGTGATGCAGCATAGCTGTAAAAAGCTGACTAGAAAATATCACCTGAACATCTCTATGTAAAAAAGAAAGATATTTTACCTCAAAAGTTCCTCAGTAGCCACCTCCCATTGTAAAGGATTTCTAAGCAGCATATTAGTGTGTCTGTCCTGGGACAACTGAAAGGATGAGCTTCGTGCACTCTCATATTATTTCACCAATCAGGTAAAGGAAGCTTACTATGAAATCTCATGAGAGTTAAGTCAAATCTCATGAGATCACAGTAAGAGTTCATGACCTCAGCACTGCTGATGCTGATTGGCTGCTGTTCATTTCTTCATTTTTTAATTTTTTTTACCTGCAGCTGGGAGCAGCTGAGTATAACTTTTTACACAGAACTTACTCTGGTGAGCTGAGGAAATTGTGAGGTAAAATATCTTCCTTTTTTACATAGAGATACTCAGGTGATATTTTCCTGTCAGCTTTTTACAGTTATACTGCATCAGTTTCAAGTGATTTAGCATATGAGTATTATGTCCCTTTAAGGCTACATTGCTGTCTGATTTTATCAAGCAGACCATTTTTTCTCTTTTTTAGAAACAGAATAATTTAAATTATGGATGATGTATAACGTTTTTCCAGTATTCTACTATAAAGAGAATAACTGAGAATGTTTACCCATACTCCTCTTGCCTAAAATGATGTAATCTCTAACTAAAGAAGTTTGGTAAAAAAGCTGGCTTCTCAATTACTTTTCCCTGCTTATTCTTCACAGTAGCATAAAATAATCAAGCATAGGAGGATCCATATTTGAATATATTGAGTTTCCCATGTAACTGATGTTTTTATTGTGTCATGTGAGAAAACCTAAATATGAAAATACTTAAAGTGAAGGTAAACTTTGGTGAATGAAAGCCCGTTTTTTAAAAATACTATTAAAAACAGGGGCACTTTCATTCATCAAAGATTACTAAGCAGCCGTTTTGTTAAAAAAATTACCTTTTTTTCTTTTCACAACTAGAGCAGCTTCCCCCACCTAGAGATCCTCTATTCACACGTCAGCAATGACAAATCCTGCTTCCTCCAATCACAGCTTTCCCCCCAGGGTAGTCATTGCCTGAGGCCCTGCTGTGATTGGAGGAAGCCGGATTAGTCATTGCTGACATATGAATAGAGGATCTCTAGGTGGGGAAAGCTGCTCTAGCTCTGAAAAGAAAAAAAGGTAATTTTTTTAACAAAACGGCTGCTTTGTTAACTCTGATGAATGAAAGTGCCCCTGTTTTTAATAGTATTTTCAAAAAACGTGCTTTCATTCACCAAAGTTTACCTCCACTTTAACACCTAAATTTGAAAATATATAAGAAATATTTTGCAAGGCTTTTGTAACAGGTTGCACTATCATTATTTGCATATACTAACTGTCACACTCAGCAGAGCAGATACAGGGGTTTGGAGTTCATAAGTAGAGGTGTCAGACTTAGTTCCATCTCGAGCACTAAAAGGGGCCAGTCAAATGGGCTTCTTTGAGAAACTACCCCTTTTTGGTATGGTAGCAAACAGAGAGACAAGGCAAGTTTATTGTAAAGTAAACTAGATAGTCAGATTCTGGAAATAGGATTAGACAGCAGTAATGCCCACACAAGAGCTGAAGTCAGAACTAGTGCCCACTCAAGAGCCAGGAACTGGATTGCCCACTCTAAGACCAAGGACTGGATTGCACACTTGAGGGCTGAGGACTGGAGTGCCCACTTGAGGGCTGATAACTGGAGTGCCCACTTGAAGGCCAAGGAGTGGAGTGCTCACTCAAGGGCTAAGGAATGGAGTGTGCACTTCAGTGTCAAGGACTGGAGTGCCCACTTTGAGGACCGAGGACTGGGACTAGAGTGCCTACTCGAGGACCAAGTACTGGAGTGCCAACTTTGAGGACTGGAACTGGGGTGCCCACTCGAGGGCCAATAACTGGAGCAGGATACTGGTGCTTGGTTGATGCCCTTTGTCGGGCTTGGGAACTGGGCAGGATACCAGTGACAGGCTGGTAACAGGAGAATAGTCTGAAGACAAGCCGAGGTCAGATATCAGAGAGCAGTCCGATCAGACACCAAACAAAAGTAGTCATAAAACAAGTCACAGTAAGTATACCAAAGATCTGATTCTTCGTCTAACACAGGGGAGATCCAATAGAAAGGTCAGGAAACAAGCCGGTATACGAGGAAGAAGATACTCCAGAACAACTTGGATACACAGATCAGAAGCACATACAGGGTGGTCAATGAGGAAGCCTTTTATAGCAGTGCTGCCTAGGTAACTGCCTTCTGCTGGCTGGAAGGTGGAGCTAAATAGAACAGCCAGTGAAGGCAGAAGGACTCCAGAAATATCAGCACAAGACAGAGCCCTCTAGTTGCACATAGACAGAGTGAAATGATGCAAACCAGGAGTTCCAGGTCCAATCCCAGGAACGGACGTGAAAGTAACACTGTCAAGCATCCTCCTTACTCTCTAGCCATTGCCTCTCTAGCCATTGCTTTAATTGCATTGTATCCACACCCAATGGAAGAAGAGAGAATCAAAATCTACAGACATAATTTAAAATTATAAGAAAATGATCACACATGGATTATTTTTCTGCTAGAAGCTATTAAAGAAGGGGATTAGGTTATTGTAGTATATTTTACAAAAACTGCTCAGATGGGATCCATTTCTCCTGGCAGTGAACATGGCTGATAAAATAGAACAGGAGCAGCAAAAATCTGGCAGGAAGAAACAAACACCTGGTTTTGTCAAGTTTATGAACTTCAAAGGATTAGTTAAGAAAACAGAAAGCAAAAAAGAATATATGCAGTACAGCAGCTTCCGAAAATGTAGGGTAAAGTCTGTAGTAAGGTCAGAAATTCTGTTGTAAAAAAGTATAGTCATCAATGTAACCAATCATGCAGCATCATACAGAAATGTAAACATTAGATATTGATTTATATCAACTACGTTTATTCGATAATGCAAATTTTATATATGTTCAAGCTATAACAGGGCATTTATTTCTATGTTACTTCTATATCACCTGCACTGACCCAAACCCAAAATGACTGGTCATGCCAGCAAAATACCAGCTTGATGACATCCATGATTCTTTTACAGTCTTTCTAAAATGTGAAGTTTTACAATCGAATGAATAGGGTTAAAGAGTGAGCTTTGTATATCGTTTTCATCTTATGCCGTTAAAATTCTCTGTTTACCTTAAACACAGAAAAATAGACCCTATTTATCTCTCCTTGTTTTTGTTTCAATCATAACAGCATTTGTTGCAGCATAATATAACCTGATTGCTGAACAGGATTGTTTTTAATATAAAACTGGAATAAAAAAACAAAAAAACAATAGATAAAGTGTAGAACTTTCAATCGTTAAAATGTTTCTTTTTTTGGTAATTTTGTCAAACATTTTTAAAGTAAAGTTGGTATATGCAGTTGTTACAAGTATATGTGGATATATTACGTAAAGAGATAGGAAAGTCAAAATTAAGCTTGCTTGATTAAGATAGAGGGGCCAATTTATCACAGTGCAAGCGGACATGATCCGCTGTAGCGGATCATGTCCACCACACATCGATAAATGCCAACAGCATACGCTGTCTGCATTTATCATTACACAAGCATTTCTAGTGAAGTGCTTGTGCAATGCTGCCCCCTGCACATTCACAGCCAATCGGCCACTAGCAAGGGGTGTCAATCATCAGATCGTATCCGATTGGGGATGATTGCTGGAATGGAGTGCGCACTTGAGGGTCAAGGATTGGAATGCCTACTTTGAGGACCGAGAACTGGAACTGGAGTGCCTACTCAATGGCCAAGTACTGGAGTTCCCACTTCAAGGATCGAGGACTGGAACTGGGGTGCCCACTCAAGGGCTAATGACTGGACCATGATACTGGTGCTTGGCTGATGCCCTCTGCAGGGCTTGGGAACTGGGTAGGATACTGATTTATCATAGAGCTGTAGCGGATCATGTCTGCCGCACATCGATAAATGCCTACATCATACTCTGTCAGCATTTATCATTGCACAAGCATTTCTTGTGAAATGCTTGTGCAGTGCCGCCCCCAGAAACATTTGCGGCCAAACAGCCGCTTGCAGGGGTGTCAATCATCCCGATGATCATATCCGATTGGGATGATTGCTGTCCGCCACCTCAGAGACCGCTGCTTCTTAACTTCTGTTTCCGACGAACCTGAAGGCTCGCGTACATGGTGCATACGGGGCATGATAAATCGGCCCCAGAGTATGTCATTTTAAGTCACTTTTTAAATTCACTTCTATTTTCAAATGTGCTTTGTTCTCTAAGTATATATTATTGAAAAGAATATGCACATATCCTACACTAGTGGGAGCTAGCTGCTGATTTGTGCCTGCACACATTTGTCTCTTGTGATTGGCTAAATAGGTGTGTTCAGCTAGCTGCCAATGTTCCTTCAGGAAAGGATAACAAGAGAACTAAGTAAATTTGACAACAGAAAATTTGGTGGTTTACTGTCCCTTTAATACTGTGTTTCTTTACTGCACATATATATATATATATTTACTTGATTCATAAAGATTATTGTCAAAAGCTAAATACTTATATTTGAAACATAGGCAAAGGTATGAGTTTGACATATAGGGGCTTATTTATCAAGCTCCATATGGAGCTTGATGCCCCGTGTTTCTGGCGAGCCTGCAGGCTCACCAGAAACACCACAGTTATGAAGCAGCGGTCTAAAGACTGCTGCTCTATAACCTGTCCGCTTGCTCTGAGGAGGCGGACTGAGATTGCATGAAATCAACCCGATCGAGTACGATTGAGTTGATTGACACTCCCTGCTAGCGAATCTGCAGGGGGCGGTGATGCACCAGCAGTTCACAAGAGCTGCTGGTGCAATGCTGAATGCGGAGAGTGTATTGCTCTCCGCATTCAGCGATGTCTGTCAGACCTGATCCGCTGATCGGATCATGTCGGACAGGCATTTCATAAATAGGCCCCTCAGGGCTGAAAACAAGAACAACAATTTGAAATGAATATTAATATTAAATAAAGTGTTTAACTGTGTATTTACTGCAAATATTTTATACACCAATGTTCTTCACATAGGGGAAAATTTATTTTTTAAAAAGATATTCCAATATATATATATTTAACAAACATTTCTATGTGAAGAACATTGGAATGTAAAATATTCATAACTATCCTCAGGTTAGCGCAGTTGGTCTAACGCGGTGCCAGGTCAGTGCGTGATCAATAAGTGTTATTTTTTTCTCTCCAGTTTGCGAGCTCTATTGAAGTCTATGGGGAGAAGAAATTAACGTGGTCGCAATATCCGAAGTCCTGAAGTTAGTGCTTTTGGTTTCGCTCATGCGCAAACAGTTTACTTTCAACTTGTAATAGGCGTGTTAACCCGAGCACTGTAAAAGTTTACCTATTTTTTCTACCATCAATACTTTTAAGAGAAATAGAGCACTGAAACACAAATGATTGGAAATAAGCATGGTCTTACATTTTCATCTGTAATAAATGTGGGCATGTTTAAGTGTGTTTTTTTTTCGGTGTGTGTGTGTATATATGTGTGTGTGTTTGTGTGTGAATGTGTGTGCATGTGTGTTTGTGTGTATATGCGTGTGTATGTGTATGTGTGTGTATATGCGTGTGTATGTATGTGTGTGTGTGTATATGCGTGTGTATGTGTGTGTGCATATGTGTGTGTGTGTGTGTATATATGTGTGTGTGTGTGCGCGTGTGTGTGCGCGTGTGTATGCGTGTGTGCGTGTGTGTTTGTGTGTATATGCGTGTGTATGTGTGTGTGTGTGCATGTGTGTTTGTGTGTATATGCGTGTGTATGTGTATGTGTGTGTATATGCGTGTGTATGTGTGTGTGTATATGCGTGTGTATGTGTGTGTGTATATGTGTGTGTGTGTGTATATATGTGTGTGTGTGTGTGCTTGTGTGTGTGCGCGTGTGTATGCGTGTGTGTTTGTGTGTATATGCGTGTGTATGTGTGTGTAGATATGTGTGTGTGTGTGCGTGTGTGTATGTGTGTGCGTGTGTTTGTGTGTATATACGTGTGTTTGTGTATATTTGTGTGTGTTATGTGCAGATATGTGTAAATATGCAAGTGTGCATGTGTGCATATATACAAGTGTGTAGGCATGTGTGTGTGCACATGTAAGTGTGTGTGCATGTTTGTGTACATTACAAATCTTTTAATATGACATACCAGCTCTACTGTTATATACTGTATTTCATAAAATCAAATTTAGAACACATATTCTTAGTAATAATTAAACAATGACATTTGTTTTAATTTCAAATACAGTAGATTATTTCTCTATTGTGTACAGGTCACTAAATTCTTCAAATGACCTGAGCATGTATTTTCAAATTATGCTTAAATGTCTCAGATACATAAAAATGCCTGAAGACATTGTCAGCTCTAAGTACCCTGCTTTAGAAATATTATAATGGTTGAATGATCTTTGTTTATTCCACAGACACCTGCAAAAGATAAAAAAAAAGCTTTTTTAGATTTATTTGTTCTTATATATCTATGCATTTGTCTTAAACTTTCACCAAAAGCCAGAGGTGCATTCTTAAAAGTTTACTAATTTCAAAGAGGACAATGCAGCATAGAAAGTTATTTGTCTACCTTGGTTTTTGCTGCCAAGAGGGCTTGGAATGTAAAAAGATGATTCATTCAGCACCACACAAACACATTTAAAATAAAATATTTATGATTTCCTTATCAAACCTCAAGAAAGCATGAGAAAGGTTACCATGTTAGCATTTTTTGAAGATCACAGCAGAGCAACTCTTTGTAGTGGTTTTGTGCCTCAGAGACAGAAGGGAGGCCTGTGTTTGTGTCTGCGTCGTGTTCTTTAGCTGGTAGGTAGATGCACATAAAGCGTAAGGGCTCTGGCTCTCGGAGCATGCGCTGTCTCTGTGGGGGAAATGAACCCTTTCGCTGCTAAGCCATTTTCACACCCAAGTGCTGAGCCAGTTTTGAGCTTTTTTTGCTACTTATATTTAAACACTATTGTAAGTCAAATTTCAGTGAGTGACCCACACAAATTATATATTGTTTTTTTTTTTCAGCAGGCCCAGCAGATTCAGAATATACCATTATTATATTTATATTTTTATGATGTGATATAGCTGCAGCAAAAACTGATTTTTTTTATTTTTAGTAAATAATATTGTAAATGGACACGTGACCACTGCTGTTACTGTGATTACCTTACTAATTTGTCATCATGGATAACCACGTGTGAAATAGGCGCCCATGCGGGCTGTGATGCCCTTTGTGCAGTACAGAAATAAAATAACTTTTTTTCTTGCAAGGTGTTCACTATTTTACCACAGTAATCACCTGACTATAAAGACAAAATTTATATATATATTTTTAAAGAGTTTTAAAGATTTGTCTACTAGAAAATAAACGTTATTAGGGGTCTCTAGACATACCAGATTTTTCTATTTGGTATATAGGGTCCAGTTCCCAAGCAAATCCCCATACAGTGGGCCAGATTACAAGTGGAGCGCTTAATATCTAGCAAGCGATATTAGCGCTCCACTTTGTAATACCAGTAAAAGGGGGTATGTAGTGCAGCAATGTGCTTGTGGAGAAGATACAAAGGAAAAGTCCATGTATCCAGGTGAGTAAAACCGAATTGAGGTTGCAGTGATAATGCACTTTATTCACTCACCTGTGAGATCACAGGGACCAGTGATCAACGACGTGGAACACCCAGGCAGTCTGATAGTGACTGGAAAAGTATTGTGGTACCCCCCTTCCAATTCCACTCCGTATATGTGGACGAAGGGAGGATAGAAGGGGTTGTTCTTTTTAATATGAGCTGATATGTATATATGTATTGGGTGTTTTAAAATATAATTTTATTATAAGTTACTAAAAAATGACAAAAATTGATAATTGGACAAAATTTTATTTAATAAAAAAGTTAAAAGATCCGAAAATATATGTTTTATATATTCAAGATAAATAGCAGAACGAGATAACTAGTAATAAAATTGATTAATATGTGACTATGAACCTAATTAATCATTTGTATTTATATAATTGTTGGGTACCTATAAAGAGAACCATATAAAGTGAAATAACATAGGCCTAGATTTGGAGTTTGGCGGTAGCCGTGAAAACCAGCGTTAGAGGCTCCTAACGCTGGTTTTAGGCTACCACCGGTATTTGGAGTCATTCAAAAAAGGGTCTAACGCTCACTTTTCAGCTGCGACTTTTCCATACCGCAGATCCCCTTACGTCAATTGCGTATCCTATCTTTTCAATGGGATCTTTCTAACTCCGGTATTTAGAGTTGTGTCTGAAGTGAGCGTTAGAAATCTAACGACAAAACTCCAGCCGCAGAAAAAAGTCAGTAGTTAAGAGCTTTCTGGGCTAACGCCGGTTTATAAAGCTCTTAACTACTGTGCTCTAAAGTACACTAACACCCATAAACTACCTATGTACCCCTAAACTGAGGCCCCCCCACATTGCCGACACTTGATTACATTTTTTTAACCCCTAATCTGCCGACCGCCACCTACGTTATACTTATGTACCCCTAATCTGCTGCCCCTAACACCGCCGACCCCTATATTATATTTATTAACCCCTAACCTGCCCCCCACAACGTCGCAGCCAGCTACCTACAATAATTAACCCCTAATCTGCCGACCGCAAAGAGCCGCCACCTACATTATAGCTATGTACCCCTAATCTGCTGCCCCTAACACCGCCGACCCCTATATTATATTTATTAACCCCAAATCTGCCCCCCTCAACGTCGCCTCCACCTGCCTACACTTATTAACCCCTAATCTGCCGAGGGGACCGCACCGCTACTATAATAAAGTTATTAAGCCCTAATCCGCCTCACTAACCCTATAATAAATAGTATTAACCCCTAATCTGCCCTCCCTAACATCGCCGACACCTAACTTCAATTATTAACCCCTAATCTGCCGACTGGAGCTCACCGCTATTCTAATAAATGTATTAACCCCTAAAGCTAAGTCTAACCCTAACACTAACACCCCCCCTAAATTAAATATAATTTTAATCTAACGAAATTAATTAACTCTTATTAAATAAATTATTCCTATTTAAAGCTAAATACTTACCTGTAAAATAAATCCTAATATAGCTACAATATAAATTATATTTATATTATAGCTATTTTAGGATTAATATTTATTTTACAGGTAACTTTGTATTTATTTTAACCAGGTACAATAGCTATTAAATAGTTAAGAACTATTTAATAGCTAAAATAGTTAAAATAATTACAAATTTACCTGTAAAATAAATCCTAACCTAAGTTACAATTAAACCTAACACTACACTATCAATAAATTAATTAAATAAAATACCTATAATTATCTACAATTAAACCTAACACTACACTATCAATAAATAAATTAAATACAATTCCTACAAATAAATACAATGAAATAAACTAACTAAAGTACAAAAAATAAAAAAGAACTAAGTTACAAAAAATAAAAAAATATTTACATACATTAGAAATATATTACAACAATTTTAAACTAATTACACCTACTCTAAGCCCCCTAATAAAATAACAAAGCCCCCAAAATAAAAAAATGCCCTACCCTATTCTAAATTATTAAAGTTCAAAGCTCTTTTACCTTACCAGCCCTGAACAGGGCCCTTTGCGGGGCATGCCCCAAGAAGTTCAGCTCTTTTGCCTGTAAAAAAAAACATACAATACCCCCCCCCCAACATTACAACCCACCACCCACATACCCCTAATCTAACCGAAACCCCCCTTAAATAAACCTAACACTAAGCCCCTGAAGATCTCCCTACCTTGAGTTCACCCAGCTGAGCCAAATTCTTCATCCAAGCGGAGCAAGAAGAGGTCCTCCATCCGGTAGAAGTCTTCATCCAAGCGGGGCAGAAGAGGTCTTCCATCCGATTGAAGTCTTCATCCAAGAGGCATCTTCTATCGTCATCCATCTGGAGCGGAGCGGCAGCATCCTGAAGACCTCCGACGCGGAACATCCATCCTGGCCGACGACTGAACGACGAATGACGGTTCCTTTAAATGACGTCATCCAAGATGGCGTCCCTCGAATTCCGATTGGCTGATAGGATTCTATCAGCCAATCGGAATTAAGGTAGGAATATTCTGATTGGCTGATGGAATCAGCCAATCAGAATCAAGTTCAATCCGATTGGCTTATCCAATCAGCCAATCAGATTGAGCTCACATTCTATTGGCTGTTCCGATTATAATAATAGCGGTGCGGTCCGGTCGGCAGATTAGGGGTTAATAAGTGTAGGCAGGTGGAGGCGACGTTGTGGGGGGCAGATTAGGGGTTAATAAATATAATATAGGGGTCGGCGGTGTTAGGGGCAGCAGATTAGGGGTACATAGGGATAATGTAAGTAGCGACGGTTTACGGAGCGGCAGATTAGGGGTTAATAATAATATGCAGGGGTCAGCGATAGCGGGGGCGGCAGAATAGGGGTTAATAAGTGTAAGGTTAGGGGTGTTTAGACTCGGGGTACATGTTAGAGTGTTAGGTGCAGACGTAGGAAGTGTTTCCCCATAGGAAACAATGGGGCTGCGTTAGGAGCTGAACGCGGCTTTTTTGCAGGTGTTAGGTTTTTTTCAGCTAAAACAGCCCCATTGGGGGAATCGTGCACGAGCACGTTTTTGAGGCTGGCCGCGTCCGTAAGCAACTCTGGTATCGAGAGTTGAAGTTGCGTTAAATATGCTCTACGCTCCTTTTTTGGAGCCTAACGCAGCCATTCTGTGGACTCTCAATACCAGAGTTATTTTAAAGGTGCGGCCAGAAAAAAGCCAGCGTTAGATACGCGGGTCGTTACCGACAAAACTCTAAATCTAGCCGATAGTAATTTAAAAATAATTAATAAAAAAGGCTTTCATTTGAGGTGATTGGATTCCTAAAAGTTTAAAACACTTATAAATAAAACTGGGCTTATTAATGAAACCGGAATAGGTAAGTAGCGATAATACCAATGATTATGATACAATGTAACAATAAATGTGTATGCTAGTAAGAAGACACCTAATCAAAAATACTTGCTAAAAATAGGTCGCTAAAAAAAGTGTCTGCAAATAGTATATACAGGGAGTGCAGAATTATTAGGCAAGTTGTATTTTTGAGGATTAATTTTATTATTGAACAACAACCATGTTCTCAATGAACCCAAAAAACTCATTAATATCAAAGCTGAATAGTTTTGGAAGTAGTTTTTAGTTTGTTTTTAGTTATAGCTATTTTAGGGGGATATCTGTGTGTGCAGGTGACTATTACTGTGCATAATTATTAGGCAACTTAACAAAAAACAAATATATACCCATTTCAATTATTTATTTTTACCAGTGAAACCAATATAACATCTCAACATTCACAAATATACATTTCTGACATTCAAAAACAAAACAAAAACAAATCAGTGACCAATATAGCCACCTTTCTTTGCAAGGACACTCAAAAGCCTGCCATCCATGGATTCTGTCAGTGTTTTGATCTGTTCACCATCAACATTGCGTGCAGCAGCAACCACAGCCTCCCAGACACTGTTCAGAGAGGTGTACTGTTTTCCCTCCTTGTAAATCTCACATTTGATGATGGACCACAGGTTCTCAATGGGGTTCAGATCAGGTGAACAAGGAGGCCATGTCATTAGATTTTCTTCTTTTATACCCTTTCTTGCCAGCCACGCTGTGGAGTACTTGGACGCGTGTGATGGAGCATTGTCCTGCATGAAAATCATGTTTTTCTTGAAGGATGCAGACTTCTTCCTGTACCACTGCTTGAAGAAGGTGTCTTCCAGAAACTGGCAGTAGGACTGGGAGTTGAGCTTGACTCCATCCTCAACCCGAAAAGGCCCCACAAGCTCATCTTTGATGATACCAGCCCAAACCAGTACTCCACCTCCACCTTGCTGGCGTCTGAGTCGGACTGGAGCTCTCTGCCCTTTACCAATCCAGCCACGGGCCCATCCATCTGGCCCATCAAGACTCACTCTCATTTCATCAGTCCATAAAACCTTAGAAAAATCAGTCTTGAGATATTTCTTGGCCCAGTCTTGACGTTTCAGCTTGTGTGTCTTGTTCAGTGGTGGTCGTCTTTCAGCCTTTCTTACCTTGGCCATGTCTCTGAGTATTGCACACCTTGTGCTTTTGGGCACTCCAGTGATGTTGCAGCTCTGAAATATGGCCAAACTGGTGGCAAGTGGCATCTTGGCAGCTGCACGCTTGACTTTTCTCAGTTCATGGGCAGTTATTTTGCGCCTTGGTTTTTCCACACGCTTCTTGCGACCCTGTTGACTATTTTGAATGAAACGCTTGATTGTTCGATGATCACGCTTGATTGTTCGATGATCACGCTTCAGAAGCTTTGCAATTTTAAGAGTGCTGCATCCCTCTGCAAGATAGCTCACTATTTTTGACTTTTCTGAGCCTGTCAAGTCCTTCTTTTGACCCATTTTGCCAAAGGAAAGGAAGTTGCCTAATAATTATGCACACCTGATATAGGGTGTTGATGTCATTAGACCACACCCCTTCTCATTACAGAGATGCACATCACCTAATATGCTTAATTGGTAGTAGGCTTTCGAGCCTATACAGCTTGGAGTAAGACAACATGCATAAAGAGGATGATGTGGTCAAAATACTCATTTGCCTAATAATTCTGCACACAGTGTAGTGCTGGAGGCTGCTGTATTTGCCTATTTGTGATGCAGAATAACCTGCCACCGGTGACTGTAATACACCGTGTACCACAAGATTAAAGCGGACATTTTGCCATACCTGAAACTCCTGCTAACCATTGAAATAGGTGAACAGTTTCAGCTACTTTAAGAAAAATTCTTTCACATAATCTGGTGACCTGAAACTCCTGCAAACCGAATAAAGGTAAACAGTTTCAATATAGATCACCCACCAACAACTGAAACTCCAGCAAACCCTGGGAGGGTATATAGTTTCAGCAACAACAGATGCCCATAAAAAACATTTGACCAAACGGTTATAACAACTATACGGAAAAGAGTCCACTTAAATTAGAAACTCCAGCAAACCAACATCAGGTATACAGTTTCTATAACCTAACGGAACCAAGTCATATCAACAACTGAAACTCCTGCAAACCTAGTTAAGGTATATAGTTTCAGCAACTTTACCAACAAGTGTCTTTTATTAATATCTTGCATCTAAAAATCAAAAGTTTACAGTTCCAGCAAGTCGTCAATACACCATCAGACACCTTGGAACTCTCAAAAGCCGATAAAAGCTGTTAGAAGATTTACAGCCTTTTCCCACCCCGTGGATAAAACTTTCTACACAATCTAACCTATATTCTACAAATCTATTCTAAAGGTTTTTGAGAGCTTTAGAATTAATAACAGCGGAATTTAAAATCCTTTATATAAAGGCTTTTCTGTTACAACCAATCAGACACCTTGGAACGTGATCATATAAACTGTGAGTAATAACTTGTAATTTCACTTCCACTATAAGTTACATCAAGAGATCATAAGATGAACATTACAACCCACGATTGTTAGTTACTATCCTTGCTTTTATCAATTGCTAAGAAAACTATATTGACATTTTAAAACTTGTTGTTGTTTTTATCTGTATTCATTTTTTATCATTTTTTATTATTTTTCATAATTCTATTATTTTTATGAATCAAGGTAATAGAGCTCTTTACCATTAACTTGTCATCCAGTCAGAGTAAATTCATGTATTTTTAGTGCAACAATTAAATATTTTGTTATTTAACCTCTTGTAGTCACACCTCCCTTTTTTTCACCATTGTCTAAAGGGTGCAATATTAATTATGCAAAAATAACAAACGATTGCGAGAACCACGTTTAAAGGTCTTACCTATATATATATATATTGTAATATACACAGCTCCCCTCACCTGTTTTCAACCCTATTTGTGATGCGTAATGAATGTTACAGAAAAATGTATATCTGCAGAAAGAAATACAGAGCTAGAGGCTGCTGTACTCACCGCTCGGCGTTTAGAGCCCTGTGGTGTGAATCGGATATCCGGAAGTGACATCACAAACGAGCGTCACGTGCCATACGCGTTTCGTGAGCGTATCAGCTCACTTCTTCAGAGGCTTGTAATCTGGTGCCATCCTAATGGCCCTTATATAGCCTGACTGATTACAATCAAAGGCTGAGGGTGTTAAAGCTTTATTCAATTAATGAAAGGCTTATTGGCCCAATAGGAGTGATTGTTTTGAAACAGTAGTTTCAAATGATATAGTGTAAAAAATGTGGATTCAAACAGTGTCTAAAGGGACATATGTGTTTTTATTTTTTGTGTATAGTTGCTTTCAGTGGGTTGTATTGACTTTGAAAGTAAGAGCCATTTATTCTATATTATTGTACTCTTTTATATCTAGAATAATTATTATCACTATAAAAACACTTATACGAAAGTAATATATTCAAAAATGCCTAATGGATTGATACTAAAGATGGATTGTTAAAACTGAAAAAATATGATAAAAAATTTTTGGAAAAAATATTTTTGCAAACTTTTTTTGTTGTTAACTAAAATATATATAAATATAAAAATTTAAAAATTAAAATTAAAATAATAAAAAAATGTGATCAAGTAAAAAAATGTGATCAAGTAAAAAGAGGTCAAAGGAAGGCTGCTAGGTCTATGTCTGTATTTAGTCCGTATGGTTTTCTGGTTTTTAGCTTATAAATCCAGTAGGTCTCTCTCTTTCTCAGTTGTAGCAGTCTATAAAACAAACAAAGAAGAGGAAATTGGCACTCAAGACAGAAATCAGTCTAAACTGTGATGAAATGACCAAAGTAAAAAAATTGAATCTATCAAATAGAGAACTAACAAAAGGGGAGGCGACCCTTTCAAAGAAGGGCCTTTCATTTGCACCCAGCAAAAAAACAGACCCTTTTTCATTATTCGTGGACTGTAACAAATATATCAGGAAATTGACCTTACAACGACATTTCAAGAAAAACGACAAAAAACAAATAAATAATTTAAACATTTCACCAGAGCAAGAAACAGATGTAGAAAACAACTATATGGTGTCACTAACACAAAGTGACCTACCAACGCTAAACATTTTAGAGTCCTTGGAACAAGAGTATAGAATAATCAAACCAACATCTGTCTTCTATCCAATCCACTCTAAAGGCCAATATGTATCTCTCTTCGAAGACCTAGTCCTGAACGATCTGAAGACTATGTGCAAATCCTTCAAATTGACCGTGAAAAACCTTACAAATAAGGAAGAACAAACTCTGAAAAATCTAAGTAAAGATCACGATCTAGTCTTTAGAGAAGCTGACAAAGGCGGCGCAAATGTAATACAAAACAAAAAAACTACATGGGGAAGCAAATAGATTACTCTCTGATAAAGAGACTTATGAAATATTAGAAAAAGATCCCACCAATAAATTCAGCGATGAGTATAATCATCTAATAAGAAATGCAAAGAAAGAGAAGATCTTAAACGAGGCGGAACATACATTTTTGACCCCAGAAACTACAAAAACTGCAGTATTCTATCACCTGCCGAAAGTGCACAAGAATGTAAAGAATCCCCCGGGTCTTCCATCTACGGTATTAACAGTCTAACTAGTAATCTATCAGAATACGTAGATCATTTCTTGCAACCATTAGTTCCAAAAATTAATTCATATATACAAGATACCCCACATTTATTGTCCATACTGAAAGAAACCCGATGGGAAGACAATTATTCCTTAGCAACACTAGATGTTACAGCTCTTTACACCTCTATCCCTCATAGTAAAGGGATATGTGCTGTTAAAGAAATCCTAATTGAGGATACTAACATCAAACAAAATCAGATTGCTTCTATAGGAGAGGCAATTAACTTTATTCTATCCAAAAATTACTTCAAGTTTGAAGATAAAATATTTTTGCAGAAAATGGGCACAGCAATGGGCACTAAATTTGTGCCCAGTTTTGCTAATATGTATATGGGAGCATTTGAAAACCAATACATATAGTCAACAATAAATTTATAGTAGTTATTGTCATGTGGAAAAGATTCATCGATGATATTATTATAATTTGGAAGAACAACAAACATCAGTTCAATGAATTTGTCAGTATTTTAAACCTAAATGACTGGAATTTAAAATTCACAAGCACATGGAATAAAACGGAAATAAACTTTCTGGATGTTACCATCTTCATCGAAGAAAATAGAATTGAAACAAAGATTTACAACAAAGACACAGACACGAACGGCTATTTGCACGCCACTAGTAATCACCACAAGAGATGGATAGACAATATCCCATATGGACAATTTCAGCGCATTAAACGCAACTGTTCTAAAAACAATCGGCTAGATTACGAGTTGTGCGTTAGGGTTAAAAATCAGCATTAAGAGGTCCTAACGCTGCTTTTTAACGCCTGCTGGTATTACGAGTCTTGAAATGACAGGTGTACCGCTCATTTTTGGTCAGACTCGAAAAAAAACGCAAATCCACTTACGTCAATTGCGTAACCTATATTTTCAATGGGACTTGCATAACGCCGGTATTACGAGTCTGACCAAAAGTGAGCATTACAGCCTCTCCTGTCAAGACTGATACCGCATTTAAAAGTCAGTAGTTAAGAGTTTTATGGGCTAACGCTGTAGCATAAAACTCTTAACTGAAGTGCTAAAAAGTACACTAACACCCATAAACTACCTATTATCCCCTAAACCAAGCCCCCCCCCCCCCCACATCGCAAACACTAATTAAAAATGTTTAACCCCTAATCTGCCGAACCGGACATCGCCGACACTATAAAAAATATATTAACCCCTAAACCGCCACCCTCCCGCATTGCAAACACTAGTTTAATTTTATTAACCCCTAATCTGCCATCCCTAACATCGCCGACACCTACCTACATTTATTAACCCCTAATCTGCCGCCCCCAACATCACCACAACTATATTAAAGTTATTAACCCCTAAACCTAAGTCTAACCCTAACCCTAACACCCCCTAACTTAAATATAATTTAAATAAATCTAAATAAAATTACTACAATTCACTAAATTATTCCTATTTAAAGCTAAATACTTACCTATAAAATAAACCCTAAGATAGCTACAATATAACTAATAGTTACATTGTAGCTAGCTTAGGGTTTATTTTTATTTTACAGGCAACTTTGTATTTATTTTAACTAGGTACAATAGTTATTAAATAGTTATTAACTATTTAATAGCTACCTAGTTAAAATAAAGACAAATTTACCTGTAAAATAAAACCTAACCTAAGTTACAATTACACCTAACACTACACTATAATTAAATTAATTGCCTAAAATAACTACAATTAAATACAAATTATCTAAAGTACGAAAAAAACACTAATTTACAGAAAATAATAAAATAATTACAAGTTTTTTAAACTAATTACACTTAATCTAATCCCCCTAATAAAATAAAAAGCCCCCCAAAATATTAAAAAGCCCTACCCTATACTACATTACAAATAGCCCTTAAAAGGGCCTTTTGCGGGGCATTACCCCAAAGTAATCAGCTCTTTTACCTGTAAAAAAAAGTACAATACCCCCCCCCCCCCGAAAACATTAAAACCCACCACCCACACACCCAACCCTACTCTAATTCTATCAGGCAATCGGAATTAAGGTAGAAAAAATCCTATTGGCTGATGCAATCAGCCAATAGGATTGAGGTGGCATTCTATTGGCTGATTGGATCAGCCAATAGGATGTTTTCTACCTTAATTCTGATTGGCTGATAGAATTCTATTAGCCAATCGAAATTCAAGGGACACCATCTTGGATGACGTAATTTAAAGGAACCTTCATTCTTCAGTTGGACGTCGATGGAAGAGGATGCTCCGCGTTGGATGTCTTGAAGATGGACCCGCTCCGCGCCGGATGGATGAAGATAGAAGATGCCGCCTGGATGAAGACTTCTGCCCGTCTGGAGGACCTCTTCTGGCCGGCTTGGATGAAGTCTTCTGCCCATCTGGAGGACCACTTCGCCGGGATTTGTTGAGGACTTCAGCCCAGCTGGGTGAAGACTTCTCAAGGTAGGGTGATCTTCAAGGGGTTAGTGTTAGGTTTTATTAAGGGGGTATTGGGTGGGTTTTAGAGTAGGGTTGGGTGTGTGGGTGGTGGGTTTTAATGTTGGGGGGTATTGTACTTTTTTTCTCAGGTAAAAGAGCTGATTACTTTGGGGCAATGCCCCGCAAAAGGCCCTTTTAAGGGCTATTTGTAATTTAGTATAGGGTAGGGCTTTTTATTATTTTGGGGGGCTTTTTTATTGTATTAGGGGGATTAGATTAGGTGTAATCAGTTTAAAAAACTTGTAATTATTTGATTATTTTCTGTAATTTAGTGGGGGGTTTTCGTACTTTAGATAATTGTTTTTAATTGTATTTAATTGTATTTAGTTTAGTGAATTAATTTAATTATAGTGTAGTGTTAGGTGTAATTGTAACATAGGTTAGGTTTAATTTTACAGGTATATTTGTCTTTATTTTAACTAGGTAGCTATTAAATAGTTAAAAACTATTTAATAACTATTCTACCAAGTTAAAATAAATACAAAGTTGACTGTAAAAAAAAATAATCCTAAACTAGCTACAATGTAACTATTAGCTATATTGTAGCTATTTTAGGGTTTATTTTATAGGTAAGTATTTAGTTTTAAATAGGAATAATTTAGTTAATTGTAGTTATTTTATTTAGATTTATTTTAATTATATTTAAGTTAGTGGGTGTAAGGGTTAGACTTAGATTTAGGGGTTAATATGTTTATTATAGTGGCGGCGACGTTGGGGGCGGAAGATTAGGGGTTAATAAATGTAGGTAGGTGGTGGCGACATTGGGGGCAGCAGATTAGGGGTTAATAAATAAAATGTAGGCGTCGGTGATGTTGGGGGCATCAGATTAGGGGTTAATAAGTATAATGTAGGTGGCGGCGGTGTCCGGAGCGGCAGATTAGGGGTTAATATTATAATGCAGGTGTCGGCGATGTCAGGCGCGGCAGATTAGGGGTTGATAAGTGTAAGATTAGGGGTGTTTAGACTCGGGTTCATGTTAGGATGTTAGGTGTAGACATAAAAAGTATTTCCCCATAGGAATCAAAGGGGCTGCGTTAGGAGCTTTACGCTGCTATTTTTCAGGTGTTAGGTTTTTTTTCAACCGGCTCTCCCCCATTTATTCCTATGGGGAAATCGTGCACGAGCACGTTTTGCCAGTTCACCGCTACCGTAAGCAGCGCTGGTATTGAGGTGAGATGTGGAGCTAAATTTTGCTCTCTGCTCACTTTTTTTGCGGCTTGCACCGGGTTTGTAAAAACCCGTAATACCAGCGTTGTCTGTAGGTGAGTGGTGAGGGAAAACTGCTCGTTAGCACCACACAGCATTACCGACAAAACTCGTAATCTAGGTGAATGACTTTGAACAAGCTGCTACTTCTTTGAAGCAGAAGTTCTATAGTAAGAACTACAACAAAAGATTTGTGGACAAGGCTTATGAAAGGGTTAATCTTGTAGATAGAAATGATTTGCTTATAACAGAAAACAACAAAAAATGGTGAAATAACAATCTCACCTTCAAATAAGACACCAAGGTTTATAACCACGTACAGTAATGGAATCAAAGATATTGAGAAAATACAAAACAAGCACTGGCATATTCTAAAAAGGGATCCCATATTGAAAGAAACACTACCTGAAAAACCCAAAATAACTTACAAGAAAAATATAAATTTTAAGAATATATTGGCACCAACCAAATTAAAGACTAACAAAGCACAGAAAAAAGAAAATTGGCTAATAAATACAACAAAAGGGTTTTATAAATGTAATAGAAAAATTGTTTATGCCGTAAACACGTCAGTAAGAGCAAAGAAGAAAACAGATGGATTATTGATACAGAAAATAATAAATATGAAATAGAAAGTTTTATGAACTGCAAATCCCAGTATGTTATATACCAATTAACCCGTAGTTGCAATAAAGTCTATATTGGATGGACGAAGAGAACCCTAAAAACAAGATTTGTTGAACATATAAATAATATCACCAGTGACGAACCCGAATATGGTATAGGGACACATTTTGAGGAATTTCACAACAAAAATGAAAAAGATGCAAAAATAAAAGCCATTGAACATATACCATATACAGAAGGAGAAAATAGACTGCTACAACTGAGAAAGAGAGAGACCTTCTGAATTTAGAAGCTAAAAACCAGAAAACCATACGGACTAAATACAGACATAGACCTAGCAGCCTTCCTTTGACCTCTTTTTACTTGATCACATTTTTTCATTATTTTAATTTTAATTTTTAAATTTTTATATTTATATATATTTTAGTTAAAAACAATTTTTGCAACAAAAAAGTTTGTTATCATATTTTTTCAGTTTTAACAATCCATCTTTAGTATCAATCCACTAGGCATTTTTGAATATATTATTTTTGTATAAGCATTTTTATAGTGATAATAATTATTCTAGATATAAAAGAGTACAATAATATAGAATAAATGGCTCTTACTTTCAAAGTCAATACAACCCACTGAAAGCAACTATACACAAAAAATAAAAACACATATGTCCCTTTAGACACTGTTTGAAACCATATTTTTTGACACTATATCATTTGAAACTACTGTTTCAAAACAATCACTCCAATTGGGCCAATAAGCCTTTCTTTAATTGCATAAAGCTTTAACACCCTCAGCCTTTGATTGTAATCAGTTAGGCTATATAAGGGCCATTAGGATGGCACCAGATTACAAGCCTCTGAAGAAGTGAGCTGATACGCTCACGAAACGCGTAAGGCACGTGACGCTCGTTTGTGACGTCACTTCCAGATATCCGATTCACGCCACAGGGCTCTACACACCGACCTGTGAGTACAGCAGCCTTCAGCTCTGTATTTCTTTCTGCAGATATATATATATTTTTCTGTAACACTCATTACGCATCACAAATAGGCGAATACAGCAGCCTCCAGCACTGTATACTATTTGCAGACTCTTTATTTAGCAACCTATTTTTAGCAAGTATTTTTGATTAGGTGTCTTCTTACTAGCATACACATTTATTGTTACATTGTATCATACTCATTGGTATTATCGCTACTTACCTATTCCGGTTTCATTAATAAGCCCAGTTTTTCATATAAGTGTTTTAAACTTTTAGGAATCCAATCACCTCAAATGAGAGCGTTTTTTATTAATTATTTTTAAATTATTTCACTTTATATGGTTCTCTTTATAGGTACCCAGCAATTGTATAAATACAAATTATTAATTAGGTTCATATTCACATTTTAATTTTATTACTAGTTATCTCATTCTGCTATTTATCTTGAATATATAAAACATATATTTTCGGATCTTTTAACTTTTTTATTAAATTAAATTTTGTCCAATTATCAATTTTTGTCATTTTTTAGTAACTTATAATAAAATTATATTTTAAAACACCCAATACATATATACATATCAGCTCATATTAAAAAGAACAACCCCTTCTATCCTCCCTTTGTCCACATATACAGAGTGGAATTGGAAGGGGGCTCCTACAATACTTTTTCAGTCACTATCAGACTGCCTGGGTGTTCCACGTCGTTGATTACTGGTCCCTGTGATCTCACAGGTGAGTGAATAAAGTGCATTATCGCTGCAACCTCAATTCGGTTTTACTCACCTGGATACATGGACTTTTCCTTTGTATCTTCTCCACATGCACATAAGGAATTATCATTGTAAGCGCTATTAGAAAACTCCTCTCTACAGAAAACCCTTTTTCTCACTAAGGAGGAAGTGAGATACCACTAACAGCGGCCATCAATTGATTCACTCATCGTGACTCCAAGTTTCCTTCGACATTCAGGCGCAACCGCCAAAACAAACAAACCTACTAAATCTTTAGTATATGAATATATACATATATATTAATGTGTTTATATGTGTATTTACACATATTAACACATAAATATATATATATAATCATATACATATATATATATATATATATATATACATGTGGTCTATGGGAACACCCCACTCCGACCAACTTTAGACCCCAAAAACTGCCTGGTGCAGTTGTTTTTAATTTTTTTAAAAAACACTAGATTTTTTTTTAATTAAAAACTACAATGCCCTTTATTTTGAGGACATTTGGGGCACTTTTAGAAAATTAACCAGAAATCTCATCTCTGGTTAATTTTCGGAGCGCTAATTGCTACCGCAAGCTTGGTAATGGCTGGTTGCAATAATTTAGCACTCCACTAGCCCATTGTATTTATTCTTTTTTATCCCAAAACATCTGTATTGTACTGTCTTTACAAGACCACTACCATTTGAAAGAGCAGGCAATGTTCTTTCAATTGAGGAGTTTTGGAGGATAGTAAGGGAGCTGAGATCGATGGGTTTGACTTTATTTTTAAATTATGCAAAAAGTAGGCAAAATAGATTTTGAAAGTACATTGCAACTTTTTTTTTTGCTCAGCATAATTACATAGTTTGACTTTAATTTCATTATAAATCATATTAGTATCCTATGTCATTAATATCATGTGATAAACAACTGGGAACAGTAGCTGTTCGGACTGTGTCTAGATATAAACTCAATGTGGTCATATCTAGTGTCTATATTCAAATAACATTTCATTATCTCCCTTGTGATAACTATGATTATAATTGTTACCTTTTAAATATGATTAATATAAGAAATATCAGCAACATGTGTTTTACTGCATTATCCTTATGGATGTCAGCCCACTAGTCACATACACAGGAGGTGATATCTCTGGCCACTGTGGAATAATTTTCATACTCAGCTGCAACCTCTTCTCAGACATTCCGCCTCAGTTCTGATATTTGTTTCTTGCAAGGCTCACTGTTTTTGCTATCTTTTCAATGTGCCATTGTCAAGGCTGATTTATCAGAACCCTGTTCATGGTGACCTTTCAAATTGCTGCCATGAAATAATCTTCCAGTTACAACATGGACAAAACCTTTTACAGTCTACAAAATGCTTAAGGTGCATGTCTCTTGAATAACAGTTTTCCATTGTTTCTTATATTAGTCATATCTGTTGACATGTTTCACCTTGTAAAAATAGCTTCATAGTTCAGTGTTCAGGGTATGAATGGAAACTGCCTAATGAATAAAATATTGTACTATAAACATACGTAAACAATTGCTATAATAAGCCATTATTAACTGCAGCTTTGTCTGGGCTGCAAAAAAAACAATAACTTTTGCATAGAGAGTACATTAAAAAAAAGAACTGGTTGTAGTTTTAAAAGCTTTGTTTTTCACCTATAAAACAAAATCAAAAGCTGCAACATACATAGTCAATGATTAAAGGGACACTACAGTTAAAATTAAACTTTCATGATTTAGATAGAGCACGCAGTTTGAAGAGACTTTCCAATTTTTTTCTATTATCAAATTCTGTGTAAGAATTCACAATGTATAGATATATTAGTCCGTGATTGGCTGAGGGCTGTCACATGATACAGAGGGGACTGGAAAATAAAAGTAAATTTTGAAATTTGTCAGAAAAAAACAACAGCTCTTTTGAAGTGCTAGTACATTGTCTTTTTCTTATACATTTGTTGATTATGCAATTCTATTGTATTTAATGGTCCTTTAATTGCCAGTGGACCTGAAATATATCTGACTAGTGATGTCCCGAACTGTTCGCCCGCGAACGGTTCACAGCGAACATAGCTTGTTCGCGTTCGCGTTTGTGGGCGAACACATGGCGATGTTCTATCCGCCCCTATGTGTCATCATTGAGGAAACTTTGACCCTTTATGTCACAGCCGCCTGACACATTAGAGCCAATCAACATCAGACACTCCCTCACAGACCCTCACAGCTACTCGGAATCTGCCATTTTAGACTCATAACGACCTTGCTTTCTTAATGAGAGGACGTGTTGTGTTTTTGCTCCTGACATTAATAGGAAAAACATAGCTAGGCTAGTGTATTTACAGTCCAGAAGGACTCCACTCATCTCTGCTGCAAGCACAGCACCCCAAAAAGCCCTTTTTAGGGCTATATTTCCTTTTTTTTTTTTTTTTCGTTTTTTTTTTTATTAGCATTTGCCTGCCTTTCAGGCTGTGTGTTTAATTATTTTGCTAGTGTAATTTTTTTTCATTTTCTATCAGGCCAGTGTCACACAGCATATACTCTGGTTCATTGCTCTGTGCCAGCCAGCAGCCACCAGTGTTAATATCCGTTTATAACATTATTTTAAATTTAAAAAAAATTAAATATATATTTTGCTAGTGTAATCTAATTACATTTACTATCAGGCCTGTGTCTGTCAGGCTCACTCAGCATTAATATACCTCATTTTTTTCAGTCTTTTGGTTAATTGGTCTGTGCCAGGCAGCCACCCAGCACTCATATCTATTCTTCTTCACCTTAATTTTAATATATAAAAAAAAAAGTTTAAATTTGTTTGATAGTGTAATCTAATATAATTTTCTATCCAGCCTGTGTGTTTTGCTGACATACAGAGCCTACTGTGTTTACTTGCTGCCCTCCCTAGTCTATGAGCCACGACTCATATGTGTTTAACCTTTTTTTAATTTCCCCCCAAAATAATTTAAATCATTTTTCTAGTGTAATCTAATAGTATTTTCTATCAGGCGTGTGTGTATCTGACTTACAGAGCCTACTGTTTTTAATAGCTGCCCTTCCAAGGCTATCAGCCACGACTCATATGTATGTGCTTAACCCTTTTCTTTAGATTCCCCAAAAAAAGTCTTTAAATCATTATGCTAGTGTAATCTAATTTTATTTTCTATCAGGCCTGTGTCCAACTGTCTATCTGACTTACACAGCATACTGTTGTTAATTGCTGCCCTACGTAGCAGCCAGCCACTGCGACCACTCATAGAGTCATATGTGCATTGCACTTCTTAACATAATTTTAATATTAAAATCTAAAATTTTAAAATATTTTGCTAGTGTAATCTAACTTAATTTTCTATCAGGCCTGTGTTTTTGTCACTTACACAGCATACTGTGTTAAATTGCTGCCCTACCTACCATCCACGACTCATATCTGCCAGCCTGTGTGCCAGGCCCAACTAGCCAATTAGTGGCACCAATCATAATTCTTGTAACAGTATATAAAAAAATAAAAATCATAATTTTTTGGACTGCAAATATTAAGTCTCCTAGTGCTATTGAATTGCATTTACCTCCTGCCTGCCACTGCCAGCCTTTTGTGCCAGGCCGTCTTGCCAACTATTTACACCAATCATAATTATTGTCACAGACAGTATACTTACTAATTAAAATTAAAAAAAAATTGATTGTTGATCTTAATCCTCAGTTTGCTCGTGCCCTAGAATTGCACTTTTCTACTGACTTCCAAGCCTGTGTGCCAGGCCTACTTGAAAAATATTTACACCAATCATATTTGTTGTCACAGTATTCTTAATAATTAAAAATTAAAATTTTTGGTAATAGTTGTTGTGAATCCTCAGTTTGCTGGTGCCATTGAATTGCACTTTCCTCCTGCCTTGCAGCCTGCTGTGTGCTAGGCCCATCTAGAAATTAGAGATGGGCCCAGCACTCACCATCCAATTTAGGGTGCACGCTACAGGGGTTTCTGCAACAACCCCAGAAGTAGACAGTATTGTAGAAAAGAGCAGCAGCATCACACTTTAGGAAATTTTAACTGCTTTTAATGATGAAACATACAGAAAGACAACAACGTTTCGGTCATCAACTGACCTTAATCATGTTGTATACAGAAGTAGCTAAATACACTGTTTAAATAGCTATAGGGGGAGGGGTAACAAATACCTGTGTGGGTGTGTACCCTTATAGTTAACACTCTCATATACCAAACATAGTATGATTTTCAAACTCCCTCTAGTGGACAAAGGTACTCCATTATAAACTTCTATAGTGACCTATAAGACAAAATATAAATATATACATTATAAAAACATCAATTTACAGTATTATAATATTGCAAAAAGCAAATATTACAGAAACAGTATATCTACATTACCACCTCACTTATGACAGCATATCCAGATCTTTGTATAACATATTGATACAGTATATTCACAGCGTTACTTGCCAGTCTATTCCCTTATTCATTCCTAGAGGGGCAAGTATTTGTAATGTATAAATCCAAAATGTCTCTCTGCTTTTGAGTATAGATTGTCTATCCCCACCTCTCCTAGGCCTCCTGATCTGTTCTATGACCTGGAATCTCAATTGGGAGATAGTATGGCCTGCCTGCAAGAAATGGTTAGAGACTGGAGCGTCCCTATTCCCACACCTTATGTTTGATTTGTGTTCAACAATTCTATCCCTTACCCTACGTGTAGATTCACCTATGTAAATCTTTGAGCATGCACATTTGATTAAGTAAATCACATACTCTGAGTTACATGTAAAGTAACCAGGGATTTTATATTTCTTGCCGGTCAGGGGATGCAAGAAACAGTCACCTCTAATTACATTATTGCAATTACAGCACCCTAAGCATGGGAAACATCCAAATTTTGGTGTAGATATATATGTCTGTGTCTGTTTCTTACCAGGGCCTAAGTCTGCTCTTACTAATCTTTACACCTTCTATAGGCTGGCATAGGTGGTAATTCAAATTCTTTAATTTGAGGGTTAAGGTCTTTAATAAAAGACCAGTGTTTCCTAATAATGTTGTTAATGTTTTTGCTAAGAGGGTTGAACTGTGAGACAAAGACCATACGTTTGTTATCTTGTTTCTGCTTTGTTATATTGCCTCTCAGGATGGAATGTCTAGGAATTTTACTGACTTCTTCTATCTGTTTCTGGATAAATTGTTTGGGGAAACCTCTCTCAATAAATAATCTACCCATTTCAAGTAATCTGGTATGTGCTGTACTGTCATCTGAGACAATTTTCTTGACCCTAAGGAGTTGGCTCCTAGGAAGGCTATTAATCAAATGGGAGGGGTGGGCACTTTCATACCTCAGAAGACTATTTCTGTCACTCTCTTTCCTATATAGGTCTATTTTTAATGTCCTCCCATCTTTGATTACCTTAGTATCTAGAAAAGCCACTGACTCTTCACTAAAGGTCAATTTAAATGTGATGTGCCTAGTAGACACATTCATATCAGCCACAAATTCCTGCAGGGAGTCAATGTGGCCCCCCCCCCCCCATATGCCAAACACATCATCGATATATCTGAACCAACAAAGTCCATATTGTTGAAACAACCGGTTAGTGTATACAAATCTCTCCTCATACACATTCATAAAAATGTTGGCATATGTGGGGGCGACATTTTACCCCATCGCAGTACCTTGACATTGTAGGTAAAATTGGTCCTGAAAAAGGAAAAAATTACAGTAGAGGATGAGTTGTAATAATCCTAGAATAAACTCACATTGAATGTTAGAAAATCTATCATTACTCTGGATAGCCTGTCCAATAGCCCCTAAACCACTAGTATGGGTAATGGATGTGTATAGACTATTTACATCGAGGGTAAAAAGGATGAATTTCTCATTTGACACACTTAATTCCTCTAATTTCACAAGGAAATCACCTGTGTCCTTAATATAGGACATAGATTCCATAGCTAATGGTCTAAGTAGCTTATCAAGATATTTGGATACATTTGTCATGATCGAATTTGTACTGGCAACAATTGGACGGCCAGGGGGGGCCTCTCTATTCTTGTGTATTTTCGGTAATGTATAGAATACAGGTGTAACAAATTCTTCAATCAACAGAAATTTTTGTTCTTTTTCAGTTATCACCCCATTACACATTGCTTTGTTAATATAGTAATTTATACACTGTTTTATCTTGTAATTGACCCCTGATCTCTTGAACATAATATTTCCTATCAAGAATGACTGTGGCTCCGCCCTTATCTGCTGGCTTGCAAATAATATCACTATTGTTTTTCAAATTTAATAGTGCATCATTTTCAGATCTAGAGAAATTACTCTGTAGAGTTTTCCTGTCCCTATCCGTGACTAGCTGTTTTTGTTTAAGTACATCTATGTCCCTCAGAACTAACTGTATAAAGGTTTCTATGCTGTTATTATGCACCTGAGGATTAAAATTACTTTTGGATCTAAGACCCAAATTTCTAAGAGACAAAGGTTTATTACCATACTCAAAGTCCGCATTAGTATCATGTCCTTGAACACCCTGTAATTGTCCAAAATATGCCTTTAATTTAATATTGCGGAATAAACTATGTAATTCTCTCTGTAGCTGAAAAAAGTCACATCTTGATACGGGACAAAATGACAGTCCTTTGTTGACTACCTGTTTCTCTGTGTCTGTTAGAGTGTGTTTGGAAATATTCACCATTAATTCCGCTTGGTCTTGTTCCGTGCCGTCCTCTGTGGCCTGGCTTCCTTCGTTTTGGTGTCTGTTGCTTTTCCGGCAGTGCTTCCGACCGCCCCTGCATCTCCTTCGGAGTCCCCCGACGTGTCGCTTGTGGATGACGTAGAAGATGCGCCTGTGTCGCGCATCCGACGTTGCCGTCTCCAATTGGTCTACCCCTGTCGCCTCCTATCGTCGTGATTGGGATCCGTTGCCCATCGATACACCATACCACTGCGGTAATCATCTTCATCCCTCTGGAACTTTTGGCGTTTTCGTGCCTCGATGACCTTCTTCATTTCTGCAATATTGCTGTTTATCGATTGCAGTAGTTTATCCATATCCTCAGCTGACATCATCGCTCTCAATGCTACTTCCAGGCGTGATAATTCCTCCTTCTGCATATCAAGGTCACACTGCAGATAGTCCACTGTGAGTACCAAGAGGTCAAAAGAACACTTATTTAGAATATAGGTGAATTTTTCACAGTATTCTTTGTTGTCACGCATGAGTGTTGGTCTCACACTCATGCGGAGGCCCCTCGGTATACGTCTCACTCTATGGTACTCCGCTAGAGTCGTGGCATGTAGCCCATAAGCCAGATTCTTCTTGGATAATTTTTCAAATTCTTTAGTTGATACCTCTGTTGGAGGAGTTTGGAGAAAGTTTCGTGAGCCTCGTACTAAGGTGGTAATCCGTGCCCCCTCAAGGTCACTATAAGTGAAAGTCTGTGGTTCTGTTCCATAATTCTTGTTCTCCATATTTTTATTTGAAGCAGGGAGTGCACGGAGCCCAGTGCAAACAGTCAATGTAGAAATTAGAGATGGGCCCAGCACTCACCATCCAATTTAGGGTGCACGCTACAGGGGTTTCTGCACCAACCCCAGAAGTAGACAGTATTGTAGAAAAGAGCAGCAGCACCACACTTTAGGAAATTTTAACTGCTTTTAATGATGAAACATACAGAAAGACAACAACGTTTCGGTCATCAACTGACCTTAATCATGTTGCATACAGAAGTAGCTAAATACACTGTTTAAATAGCTATAGGGGGAGGGGTTACAAATACCTGTGTGGGTGTGTACCCTTATAGTTAACACTCTCATATACCAAACATAGTATGATTCTCAAACTCCCTCTAGTGGACAAAGGTACTCCATTATAAACTTCTATAGTGACCTATAAGACAAAATATAAATATATACATTATAAAAACATCAATTTACAGTATTATAATATTGCAAAAAGCAAATATTACAGAAACAATATATCTACATTACCACCTCACTTATGACAGCATATCCAGATCTTTGTATAACATATTGATACAGTATATTCACAGCGTTACTTGCCAGTCTATTTCCTTATTCATTCCTAGAGGGGCAAGTGTTTGTAATGTATAAATCCAAAATGTCTCTCTGCTTTTGAGTATAGATTGTCTATCCCCACCTCTCCTAGGCCTCCTGATCTGTTGTATGACCTGGAATCTCAATTGGGAGATAGTATGGCCTGCCTGCAAGAAATGGTTAGAGACTGGAGTGTCCCTATTCCCACACCTTATGTTGGATTTGTGTTCAACAATTCTATCCCTTACCCTACGTGTAGATTTACCTACGTAAATCTTTGAGCATTGACATTTGATTAAGTAAATCACATACTCTGAGTTACATGTAAAGTAACCAGGGATTTTATATTTCTTGCCAGTCAGGGGATGCAAGAAACAGTCACCTCTAATTACATGACCTTTAGTGAAGAGTCAGTGGCTTTTCTAGATACTAAGGTAATCAAAGATGGGAAGACATTAAAAATAGACCTATATAGGAAAGAGAGTGACAGAAATAGTCTTCTGAGGTATGAAAGTGCCCACCCCTCCCATTTGATTAATAGCCTTCCTAGGAGCCAACTCCTTAGGGTCAAGAAAATTGTCTCAGATGACAGTACAGCACATACCAGATTATTTATTGAGAGAGGTTTCCCCAAACAACTTATCCAGAAACAGATGGAAGAAGTCAGTAAAATTCCTAGACATTCTATCCTGAGAGGCAATATAACAAAGCAGAAACAAGATAACAAACGTATGGTCTTTGTCTCACAGTTCAACCCTCTTAGCAAAAACATTAACAACATTATTAGGAAACACTGGTCTGTTATTAAAGACCTTAACCCTCAAATTAAAGAATTTGAATTACCACCTATGCCAGCCTATAGAAGGTGTAAAAACCTAAGGGATAGATTAGTAAGAGCAGACTTAGGCCCTGGTAAGAAACAGACACAGACATATATATCTACACCAAAATTTGGATGTTTCCCATGCTTAGGGTGCTGTAATTGCAATAATGTAATTAGAGGTGAGGTGACTGTTTCTTGCACCCCCTGACCGGCAAGAAATATAAAATCCCTGGTTACTTTACATGTAACTCAGAGTATGTGATTTACTTAATCAAATGTCCATGCTCAAAGATTTACATAGGTGAATCTACACGTAGGGTAAGGGATAGAATTGTTGAACACAAATCCAACATAAGGTGTGGGAATAGGGACGCTCCAGTCTCTAACCATTTCTTGCAGGCAGGCCATACTATCTCCCAATTGAGATTCCAGGTCATAGAACAGATCAGGAGGCCTAGGAGAGGTGGGGATAGACAATCTATACTCAAAAGCAGAGAGACATTTTGGATTTATACATTACAAACACTTGCCCCTCTAGGAATGAATAAGGAAATAGACTGTCAAGTAACACTGTGAATATACTGTATCAATATGTTATACAAAGATCTGGATATGCTGTCATAAGTGAGGTGGTAATGTAGATATACTGTTTCTGTAATATTTGCTTTTTGCAATATTATAATACTGTAAATTGATGTTTTTATAATGTATATATTTATATTTTGTCTTATAGGTCACTATAGAAGTTTATAATGGAGTACCTTTGTCCACTAGAGGGAGTTTGAGAATCATACTATGTTTGGTATATGAGAGTGTTAACTATAAGGGTACACACCCACACAGGTATTTGTAACCCCTCCCCCTATAGCTATTTAAACAGTGTATTTAGCTTCTTCTGTATACAACATGATTAAGGTCAGTTGATGACCGAAACGTCGTTGTCTTTCTGTATGTTTCATCATTAAAAGCAGTTAAAATTTCCTAAAGTGTGGTGCTGCTGCTCTTTTCTACAATACTGCTAGGCCCACCTAGCCAATTATTGCCAGCAATCATATTTCTGCATTTACCTCCTGCCTGCCAGCCTTTTGTGCCAGGCCATCTTGCCAACTATTTACACCAACCATAATTGTTGTTACAGTACAGTTACTAATTAAAATTAAAAAATTCTTGATTGTTGATCTTAATCCTCAGTTTGCTCGTGCCCTAGAATTATACTTTTCTACTGCTTTCCAAGCCTGTGTGCCAGGCCTACTTGAAAAATATTTACACCAATCATATTTGTTGTCACAGTATTCTTAATAATTAAAAATTAAAATTTTTGGTAATAGTTGTTGTGAATCCTCAGTTTGCTGGTGCCATTGAATTGCACTTTCCTCCTGCCTTGCAGCCTGTTGTGTGCTAGGCCCACCTAGCCAATTATTGCCAGCAATCATATTTCTTTTAACAGTATTGCAAAAATTGTCAATCATCACTGTTTTGACTGTCAGTAATCAGTCTCCTAGTGTCCTTGAATTGCATCTACCTCCTGCCTGCCAGCCTTTTGTGCCAGGCCGTCTTGCCAACTATTTACACCAATCATAATTTTTTGTCACAGTATAGTTACTAATTAAAATTAAAAAATTCTTGATTGTTGATGATCTTAATCCTCAGTTTGCTTGTGCCCTAGAATTGCACTTTTCTACTGCCTTCCGAGCCTGTGTGCCAGGCCTACTTGAAAAATATTTACACCAATCATATTTGTTGTCACAGTATTCTTAATAATTAAAAATTTAAATTTTTGGTAATAGTTGTTGTGATTCCTCAGTTTGCTCGTGCCATTGAATTGCACTTTCCTCCTGCCTTGCAGCCTGTGTGCCAGGCCCACGTAGCCAATTATTGCCAGCAATCATATTTCTTTAAACAGTATTGCAAAAATTGTCAATCATCACTGTTTTGACTGTCAGTATTCAGTCTCCTAGTGTCTTTGTATTGCATTTACCTCCTGCCTGCCAGCCTTTTGTGCCAGGCCGTCTAGCCAACTATTTACAGCAATCATAATTGTTGTCACAGACAGTATAGTTACTAATTAAAATTAAAACATTTTTGATTGTTGATCTTAATCCTCAGTTTGCTCGTGCCCTAGAATTGCACTTTTCTACTGCCTTCCAAGCCTGTGTGCCAGGTCTACTTGAAAAATATTTACACCAATCATATTTGTTGTCACAGTATTCTTAATAATGAAAAATTTAAATTTTTGGTAATAGTTGTTGTGAATCCTCAGTTTGCTGGTGCCATTGAATTTCACTTTCCTCCTGCCTTGCAGCCTGCTGTGTGCTAGGCCCACCTAGCCAATTATTGCCAGCAATCATATTTCTTTTAACAGTATTGCAAAAATTGTCAATCATCACTGTTTTGACTGTCAGTAATCAGTCTCCTAGTGTCCTTGAATTGCATCTACCTCCTGCCTGCCAGCCTTTTGTGCCAGGCCGTCTAGCCAACTATTTACACCAATCATAATTTTTTGTCACAGTATAGTTACTAATTAAAATTAAAAAATTCTTGATTGTTGATGATCTTAATCCTCAGTTTGCTCGTGCCCTAGAATTGCACTTTTCTACTGCCTACCAAGCCTGTGTGCCAGGCCTACTTGAAAAATATTTACACCAATCATATTTGTTGTCACAGTATTCTTAATAATTAAAAATTAAAATTTTTGGTAATAGTTGTTGTGAATCCTCAGTTTGCTCGTGCCATTGAATTGCACTTTCCTCCTGCCTTGCAGCCTGTGTGCCAGGCCCACGTAGCCAATTATTGCCAGCAATCATATTTCTTTAAACAGTATTGCAAAAATTGTCAATCATCACTGTTTTGACTGTAAGTATTCAGTCTCCTAGTGTCCTTGAATTGCATTTACCTCCTGCCTGCCAGCCTTTTGTGCCAGGCCGTCTAGCCAACTATTTACACCAATCATAATTGTTGTCACAGCCAGTATACTTACTAATTAAAATTAAAAAAAATTTGATTCTTGATCTTAATCCTCAGTTTGCTCGTGCCCTAGAATTGCACTTTTCTATTGCCTTCCAAGCCTGTGTGCCAGGCCTACTTGAAAAATATTTACACCAATCATATTTGTTGTCACAGTATTCTTAATAATTAAAAATGTTAAATTTTGGTAATAGTTGTTGTGAATCCTCAGTTTGCTGGTGCCATTAAATTGCACTTTCCTCCTGCCTTGCAGCCTGCTGTGTGCTAGGCCCACCTAGCCAATTATTGCCAGCAATCATATTTCTTTTAACAGTATTGCAAAAATTGTCAATCATCACTGTTTTGACTGTCAGTAATCAGTCTCCTAGTGTCCTTGAATTGCATTTACCTCCTGCCTGCCAGCCTTTTGTGCCAGGCCACCTTGCCAACTATTTACACCAATCATAATTGTTGTCACAGTACAGTTACTAATTAAAATTAAAAAATTCTTGATTGTTGATCTTAATCCTCAGTTTGCTCGTGGCCTAGAATTATACTTTTCTACTGCCTTCCAAGCCTGTTTGCCAAGGCTACTTGAAAAATATTTACACCAATCATATTTGTTGTCACAGTATTCTTAATAATTAAAAATTAAAATTTTTGGTAATAGTTGTTGTGAATCCTCAGTTTGCTCGTGCCATTGAATTGCACTTTCCTCCTGCCTTGCAGCCTGTGTGCCAGGCCCACCTAGCCAATTATTGCCAGCAATCATATTTCTTTTAACAGTATTGCAAAAATTGTCAATCATCACTGTTTTGACTGTCAGTAATCAGTCTCCTAGTGTCCTTGAATTGCATCTACCTCCTGTCTGCCAGCCTTTTGTGCCAGGCCGTCTTTCCAACTATTTACACCAATCATAATTGTTGTCACATTATAGTTAATAATTAAAATTAAAAAAAATTTGATTGTTGATCTTAATCCTCAGTTTGCTCGTGCCATTGAATTGCACTTTTCTACTGCCTGCCAGCCTGTGTGCCAGGCCCAACTATCCAATTAGTGCCAGCAATCACATTTATTTTAACAGTATTGCAAAATTTGTCAATCATCACTGTTTTGACTGTCAATCTGCAGTCTACTAGTGCCCTCCTTGAATTGCATTTTCCTCCTGCCTGCCTGCCTGTGTGCCAGTCCCAACTAGCCAATTAGTGCCACCAATCATATTTATTGTAACAGGATTGGAATTTTTGTTAATCATAACTGTTTTGACTGTGATTCTTCAGTCTCCTAGTGCCATTGAATTGCAGTTTCCTTTCTCCCAGCGTGTGTGCCAGACAGGCCCATTTGCCAACTAGTGCCAAACAATCATATTTGTTGTCACAGTACTTGTAATATTTTAAAAAATTAACATTTTGTGATTATTAAAACATCTATCTTTTTTGTTGTTGTCAGTCTCACAGCGTATACTGTGCCCACTTTCAAAGTGCCACCACTCAATTGGTGTAATAGTATTGTTAGTGTCCATTTTAAAAAAAATGACAGGCAGAGGCAGGCCACCCCGCAGGTTCCGTGGTCGTGGTCGTGGTGCTGTGATTCCTTTAGACCCTACAAATATGCACATTGTTCAGACGCCGGGTGCCAGGGGGGACGCGGAAACTTCTGAGGAGGACCTAGTTGAATGGCTGACACAGGACACCCAATCTTCTTCAGCTTCCGCTGCTAGTCCTCCTAACCTTGACGCACCATCTAAGTCCAGCTGTGCTTTGGGCAGGTCTCAAGTGACCAGTGCCACTCCCCCGCCTGTCGCCACCACCAACACTAGCACCACAGCCGCTTCACTTGATCTGTCACAGGAGTTATTGACACATCATTTGGAAGAAATGAGTGATGCGCAACCATCATTGACAGAGGATGTAGATAATAGTGATCAGTCTCAGTCAGGCAGCATTACCGACATGGAGGTACGGTGTGATGATGATGTTGTACCCGCTGCTGCTTCCTTTCTTGATGTTTCAGATACAAGTGAAGCATTTGATGATGATGTGTCGGTGGATGTCACGTGGGTGCCTGCTAGAAGAGAAGAAGAAGAGGGACAAAGTTCAGATGGGGAGACAGAGAGGAGGAGGAGGAGACGATTTGGAAGCATGGGGAGATCGTCTCAAGGAGCTAGTGGCACAGTCAGACAGCATGCATCGTCACCAGGGGTCAGCCAGACAGCACGCCGACGCCCATCAATGCATGCTGTTGCCACCACCAGAATGCCGTCATCGCAGAGCTCAGCAGTGTGGCATTTTTTGTGTGTGTCTGCCTCTGACAACAGCGATGCCATTTGCAACCTGTGCCAAAAGGAACTGAGTCGTGAGAAGTCCAACAGCCACCTAGGTACAACTGCTTTGCGAAGGCACATGGTCTCCCATCACAAAGGCCGATGGGAAGAACACATGAGTAGAAGCAGCACACAAACTGAAAGCCGCCCTCCTCCTCCTGCTCCAGCATCTTCAGCCACGTCAACCAGTGCTGTCCTCCTTGCCCCCTCTCAACCATCCTCCACTCAGTCTCTCTTACGTAGCAGTTCCTGGTCATCTGCCCACAGTCAGGTGTCTGTCAAGGACATGTTTGAGTGTAAGAAGCCAATTTCTCAAAGTCACCCCCTTGCCCGGCGTCTGACAGCTGGCTTGTCTGAACTCTTAGCCCGCCAGCTTTTACCATACAAGCTGGTGGAGTCTGATGCTTTCAAAAAATTTGTATCTATTGGGACACCGCAGTGGAAGGTACCTGGCAGAAATTTATTTTCACAAAAGGCAATCCCAAACCTGTACTCTGTTGTGAGAAAGGAAGTTATGGCATGTCTAGCACACAGCGTTGGGGCAAGGGTCCATATGACCACGGATAGCTGGTCTGCAAAGCATGGTCAGGGCAGGTATATCACCTACACTGCGCATTGGGTAAACCTGCTGACTTCTGACAAGCATGGAATGCGTGGCTCTGCAGAAGAGTTGGTGACACCGCCACAACTTGCAGGCAGGCCTGCTGCTACCTCCTCTACTCCTCCTACTCCATCCTCTTCCATAACCTCTTCCTCAGCTGAGTCCTCTTCAACTTCTGCATCTTGCTCCACATCTATGGCACCCCCCCCAGCTCCCCAGGTACTATGCTACATCCCGGGTATGGCAGTGTCACGCCGTCTTGGGGTTGACTTGCCTGAAAGCGGAGAGTCACACCGCACCAGCACTCCTGACTGCCCTGAATGCACAGGTGGATCAGTGGCTGACTCCGCACCAACTGGAGATTGGCAAGGTTGTTTCTGACAATGGAAGTAATTTGGTGGCGGCATTGAAATTGGGCAAGTTGACACATGTGCCGTGCATGGCACATGTGTGTAATATAATTGTACAACGATTTGTCCATAAGTACCCAGGCTTACAGGACGTCCTTAAGCAGGCCAGGAAGGTGTGTGACCATTTTAGGCGTTCCTACACGGCCATGGCGCACTTGTCCGATATCCAGCATCGAAACAACCTGCCAGTGAGGCACTTGATTTGCGACAGCCCGACACGGTGGAATTCAACACTCCTAATGTTTGACCACCTGCTCCAACAAGAAAAAGCTGTTAATGAGTATTTGTATGACCGGGGTGCTAGGCCAGCCTCTGGGGAGCTGAGGATATTTTTTCCAAATTACTGGACGCTCATGCGCAATGCCTGTAGGCTCATGCGTCCTTTTGAGGAGGTGACAAACCTTGTCAGTCGCACCGAAGGCACCATCAGCGACATCATACCATTTGTTTTCTCCCTGGAGCGTGCCCTGCGAAGAGTGCTGGATCAGGCAGTAGATGAGCGTGAAGAGGAAGCGGGAGAGTTGTGGTGTCCATCACCCCCACAAACAGCTGAATCAGCATCGCTTGCTGGACCTACGGCAACGCAGGAAGAGGATTGTGAGGAAGAGGAGTCAGAGGAGGAATGTAGCTTTGAGGAGGAGGAGGAGGAGGAGGAGGAGGAAGACCGAGCACAACAGGAATCCCAGGGTGCTCGTTGTTGTCACCTCTCTGATACCCGTGGTGTTGTACGTGGCTGGGGGGAAGAAGATACCATCAGTGAGATCAGTGAGGAGGAGGAACGGGACTTGATTAGCTCGGCATCCAACCTTGTTCAAATGGGTTCTTTCATGCTGTCGTGCCTGTTGAGGGACCCTCGTATAAAAAAGCTGAAGGAGAACGACCTGGACTGGGTGTCCACGCTCCTCCACCCCCGGTATAAGCATAAAGTGCCTGAAATGTTACCAAATTCCCGCAAGTCGGAAAGGATGGAGCATTTTCATAATAAATTAAAAACTATGCTTTACACAGCATATAAGGGTGATGTCACAGCACCACTGGAATGTAACAGGGGAAGAGATGAAATTAATCCTGCTCCTCCCACGACCACGGCGGCAAGGACTGGATGCTTTCCTGACGTCTTGTTGATGGAGGACATGCATACCTTTTTAACTCTCATGCACCATCAGAGCCTTTCGGGATCCAGCCTTAGAGAAAGACTCAACCGACAGGTAGCAGACTACCTAGCTTTAACTGCGGATCTCGACACTCTCAGGAGCGATGGACCCCTTGACTACTGGGTGTGCAGGCTGGACTTGTGGCCTGAGCTATCCCAATTTGCAATGGAACTTCTGGCCTGCCCCGCTTCAAGTGTCCTGTCCGAAAGGACTTTCAGTGCAGCAGGAGGTTTTGTCACTGAGAAGAGAAGTCGCCTAGGTCAAAAAAGCCTTGACTATATCACTTTTATAAAAATGAATGAGGGCTGGATCCCGAAGGGACTGACATTGGGCGATACATTTGAATAAAAAAGGCCTGATGATGAGATGAGCTGGCTTGGGCTACAACTGGTACACAGGCTGGCCCTTTTTTTTTGTTATAAAGCAGGAGGACTTGCTTGACTTATCCGCCAACAACTAGTGTTCAAGCCACAAGCTTTTAGGGCACTTTATAAATGTTTTACAAACATCAATTTTTCTGGCCGCTGCTACAGCAGTTGCTACAACAATACCCAATTTTTTCAGTCATTTGTACATTCCTAATTTTTCTGGCCTCTGCTGCAGCTCTGTGGGTACAAAACTCAAATAAAAAAAAATAAGGCACATAACACCATATATTAAACTGTTACGAATTGTACAACTTAGCAAACCACTCATATCTGGTGGACCATTAAATTGAACGCGAAATGCCACAAATTTGAAGGAGGAGGACCGACCAAGCATCTTTATCCGTCTCTTGGTTGCTCTAAATTATCTCTGTGTTCCATCTATGCCATACCTGTACTCTCTTGTGCAAAAGGGTGGCATATGTGGTGTTTCATGCTGTTGTGCCTGTTGCGGGTCGTGGCCCATGATATAAAAAGGCTGAAGGAGAACGACCTGTAATGGGTGCCCCATCAAATGTTTAGAAAAATGTTCCTGGTTCCTCTCAATTATCTCTGGGTTTCTAAAATGGATGCCATACCTGTACTCACTTGTGCAAAAGGATGGCATATGTGGTGGTGTTTCCTGCAGTTGTTTCTGTTGAGGGTGCTGGACCCTCTTATAAAAAAGCTGAAGGAGAACGACCTGGAGTGGGAGTCCAAGCATGGTTTTTGGGGCTATTTCACTTTTTCAAACAATTATCTGTGGGTTTCTAAAATCAATGCCGTACCAGTACTCTATTGTTCAAAAGGATGCCATATGTTCTCTTTCCTGCTGGTATTTTGTTTGAGGGTCCTGGACCCTCTTATAAAAAGGCCTAAGGAGAAAGAGGTGTACTGGGTGTCCATCGAATCATTTGTTTGATTCAAATTCCCGGTTGCAACAAATTATCTCCGGGTTTCTAAAATCAATGCCTTTCCTGTAATCTAATTTTCAAAAGGATGCCATATGTCCTCTTTCCTGCTGCTGGTGTTGTTGAGGGTCCTGGAGCCTCTGCTAAAAAAGGCCTAAGGATAAATAAGTGTACTGGGTGTCTAATCAATGTTTTTTTAGATTTCACGGTTGCAACAAATTATCCCCAGGTTTCTAAAATCAATGCCTTTCCTGTAATCGATTATTCACAAGGATACTCTCTTGTGCAAAAGGGTGGCATATGTGGTGTTTCATGCTGTTGTGCCTGTTGCGGGTCGTGGCCCATGGTATAAAAAGGCTGAAGGAGAACGACCTGTAATGGGTGCCCCATCAAATTTTTAGAAAAATGTTCCTGGTTCCTCTCAATTATCTCTGGGTTTCTAAAATGGATGCCATACCTGTACTCACTTGTGCAAAAGGATGGCATATGTGGTGGTGTTTCCTGCAGTTGTTTCTGTTGAGGGTGCTGGACCCTCTTATAAAAAAGCTGAAGGAGAACGACCTGGAGTGGGAGTCCAAGCATGGTTTTTTTTTCTATTTCACATTTGACCAAAATTATCTCTGGGTTTGTAAAATCAATGCTGTACCTGTACTCTATTGTTCAAAAGGATGCCATACATCCTCTTTCCTGCTGGTGTTTTTTTTTAGGGTCCTGGACCCTCTTATAAAAAGGCCGAAGGAGAAAGAAGTGTACTGGGCGTCCATCGAATCATTTGTTTGATTCAAATTCCCGGTTGCAACAAATTATCTCCGGGTTTCTAAAATCAATGCCTTTCCTGTAATCTAATTTTCAAAAGGATGCCATATGTCCTCTTTCCTGCTGCTGGTGTTGTTGAGGGTCCTGGAGCCTCTGCTAAAAAAGGCCTAAGGATAAATAAGTGTACTGGGTGTCTAATCAATGTTTTTTTAGATTTCACGGTTGCAACAAATTATCCTCAGGTTTCTAAAATCAATGCCTTTCCTGTAATCGATTATTCACAAGGATGCCATATGTCCTCTTTCATGCTGTTGTTTCTGTTGAGGCTCCGGGAGCCTATTATAAAAAGGCCTAAGGATAAAGAAGTATACTGGGTGTCTAATCTATGTTTTTATAGATTTCACGTTTGCAACAAATTATCCCTGGGTTTCTAAAATCAATGCCTTTCCTGTAATCTATTATTCACAAGGATGCCATATGTCCTCTTTCATGCTGTTGTTTCTGTTGAGGCTCCGGGAGCCTCTTATAAAAAGGCCTAAGGATAAAGAAGTGTACTGGGTGTATAATCTATGTTTTTTTCTATTTCCCTTTTGCAACTAATGATCTCTGTGTTTCTAAAATCAATGCCTTTCCTGTAATCTAATTTTCAAAAGGATGCCATATGTCCTCTTTCATGCTGCTGGTTTTGTTGAGGGTCCTGGAGCCTCTGCTAAAAAGGCCTAAGGATAAATAAGTGTACTGGGTGTCTAATCAATCTTTTTTTAGATTTCACGGTTGCAAGAAATTATCCCCGGGTTTCTAAAATCAATGCCTTTCCTGTAATCTATTATTCACAAAGATGCCATATGTCCTCTTTCATGCTGTTGTTTCTGTTGAGGCTCCGGGAGCCTCTGATAAAAAGGCCTAAGGATAAAGAAGTGTACTGGGTGTCCAATCAATGTTTTTTTCTATTTCCCGGTTCATATAAATGATCTCTGGGATTCTAAATTCAATGCCTTAACTGTAATCAATTGTTCACAAGGATGCCATATGTCCTCTTTCATGCTGTTGTTTCTGTTGAGGGTCCTGGAGCTTTGGCTAAAAAGGCCTAAGGATAAATATGTGTACTGGGTGTCTAATCAATGTTTTTTTAGATTTCCCGGTTGAAACAAATTATCCCTGGGTTTCTAAAATCAATGCCTTTCCAGAAATCTATTTTTCAAAAGGATGCCATATGTCCTCTTTCCTGCTGCTGGTTTTGTTGAGGGTCCTGGAGCCTCTGCTAATAAGGCCTAAGGATAAATAAGTGTACTGGGTGTCTAATCAAGGTTTTTTTAGATTTCCCGGTTGCAACAAATTATCTCTGGGTTTCTCAAATCAATGCCTTAAATGTAATCTATTGTTCAAAAGGATGCCATATGTCCTCTTTCCTTTTTTTTTCTCTGTATTTTTGTTTATTTTAGAAAATGTAATGCACTTATAGGTTCACTAAGATTGTGACTTTGCACACTGCCATTTTCCATGCAGCATTTTGACATGTCGTGTGATATGACTAGAAGAATGGTATGTTTTGAATCTGCTGAGCATAATAAAAAAAAAAAAAAATTAACTTGAGTTAATAACTGAAGCATGACTTCAGGAGTCAGGTGTGGTCGTAGGTAGTGGTTGTTAGCAGATTCTTTTTAATGCAAGTTGCAATTGCCACAGCGTGCATAAAATGTGCATCACTAGTGTCCAAATCTTACCTTTTTTTTTCATTCAGGATTAGTTTGGTGTCCGGCGCCATATTGGAAAGGCAAAATACAGGTCTCCGTACCCGTTGATATAAGGGGTGACTAGTGCTTTTCCTTCTCTTTGTCAATAGTTGTGATTAACAAGTTGTCCAGTTACTATAGAACTGGTTTGATAACCCAGGGTCCTGGGGGGTATATTGGCGGCAGCTTTGACAGCACTATCAGGCTAGAGAGGCCTCTCAGTGTCGCGGCTAGCTGTAACGCAGTCAGCTGAGGAACATAGGTAAGCCGATATGAGTAAGGAATCTCCAGGCTCCTCTTGGATAGCCCCAGAAAGTGTGACTATGAATCCCAAAAAGAAAATTAAATTAAGGTTGAAAACTAACTCCAAAGTAAATTGTAAGACCTGGAGCTCCTCAAACACACGTCCTACCGAAACATCTATATGCTCTGCCCCCCCAAATCTTACCTTTTTAATGCCAATTGATATTGCCACAGCTGGAACAACAGTAAATAACATGTGCGTCACCACAGTCTCCGAAGCTGTTGTCGGATGTATACAAAAACACTGATAAAGTATTCCTTTCAGGGCGCAAAGAGATGGCTACCGGAACACTCCAGGAACTTCCCAAGAGTCGCTGTCTTGTGTTTCTGGTGATGTTGGAGACATCTGGGTAGTGTACAGGGAGGCCCAAAATCCTCTCCATCTCTGTGCACCACAGGACAGGATGTCCTTGTCATCCATAAGCACATGAAATTGCTTGCATTTTCCTTGTTTCAAGAAGTTCAGCTTTTGTGGTGATAGTACAGAATTAAATAAACTTTGGTTTCCTACCATACTCAAGACAATCTTGTAGTTCAAGCTTCGGACTTGCTGTGGGAAACAGTGGCCTGTCCATACCAGGAAGATGATTTAGACAGAAGTAACGAGCTCTGATTGCAGGTGACACATGTTTATTGTCAATCATCAAAGGGGTTGCGTGCAGAATATGGCTGATGGCCCCTTATTCACATGTTTGTCCAGAGCCACAACATTTGCAAACAGCCAGAAGAAAGGTCGGTTCTCACCAGCCTTAAGTTGAGCTTCATTTACCAAATGCTGATATTCAAAAAATAGACTACTTAACACAACCTACTTACCATGGGTCCCAGAGCATATGTTTGGTTATTATATTTTGTAAGGGTAATCATGCAGGCCATATAGACCTCCACCGATAGGGTGAGTATGAGTAACAGCTATTAAAATGCGAAGGACATTACTAATTAACACAACATAGTTACCATGGGTCGCAGACCAAGAGCAGATGTCTTATTATTATATTTTGTATGGGTAATCATCCAGGCCGTATAGACCTCACCAAATAGGGGGAGTTACAGAGATTAAAGTGCTAAGAATGGCAGTACTTAAAACACAACCTAGTTAAAATGGGTACCAGACCGCATGTCTTATTATTATATTTTTTCAGGGTAATCAGGCAGGCCAAATAGAACACCCCCGATAGAGGGGGGGAACAGGGATTAAAGTGCTAAGAAAAGTACTAATTAACACAAGCTAGTTATCATGGGTCCAACACCGTGTGTCTTGATGTTATACTTTGTCAGGGTAATCATGCAGGCCATATAGACCTCCCTTGATAGGGGGAGTAACAGGGATTATAGTTATAAAAATAGTACTACTTAAACACAACCTAATTACCATGGGTCCAAGACCAGATGCTTTATTATTATACTTTGTCAGGCTAATCATGCAGGCCATATAGAGCTCCAACAAAAGGGGGGGGTAAGAGGGATTCAAGTGATAAGAAAAGTTTTACTTAACACAAAAAAATTACCATGGGTCCCAGACCACGTGTCTTGTTGTTATACTTTGTCAGGGTAATCATAACCGCCATATAGACCTCCACCAATAGGGGGAGTTACAGGACTGAAAGTGTGAAGAACAGTACGACTTAACACAACCTAGTTGGGTCCAAGAACGCATGTTTAATTATTAGACTTTATCAGGGTAATTATATATCTAACAAATCTATCTATTTCTCTTCTATCGATTCTATCTAACTATCAATCTATGTATATCTATCTATCCTATCTATCAATCTATCTTCTGTCCGGGATGTTTTGAGACAGCCACTTTGGGAATGTTAGTTGATTTAGGCCCATTATGGCTTAAAAGCAGACTCTGCATAAACTATGTAATTTTCCATGGGAGTTTTGCCAGGGATCCCCCTCCAGCATGCGACAGTCCAGGTGTTAGTACCCTTGAAACAACTTTTCCATCACTATTGTGGCCAGAAAGAGTCCTTGTAGGTTTTAAAGTTCGCCTGCCTATTAAATTCAATGGCGGTTCGCGCGGTTCGCGAACAATACCGGAAGTTTGAGTCCGCCGTTCGCAAACCGAAAATTTTAGGTTCGCGACATCACTATATCTGACACATGTTGTTCTTTTATTACTACAATTTGAAATTATTTTGAAACAATAAAGTAAATATTTTTATAATGCACAAGCTGATAAAGTAGGGTGACGAGATATCCTGTGCTTAACGGAATTGTCATATTTTTAACACACTGTCCCTTTGTCCCCAGAACAGTTTTAAGGGATGTAACTTTTTTTTTTTTTTTTTTTTATTGAGGTTCTTTTCAAAACAAACAATTAGTAGTTGCCAAAACATACATATAAAAGAAAATAAATTATTACAGGGTAGGCGGCTAAAACCGATCAGATAAGTGCACAATATGGTTAAATGACAAATTACACTGTCAATACTGGCAATAAGTGATGCTCAAACTGTATACCCACCCACAAAGTTGCAGTAAACATAATATAAGATAGGTAAACATTAATGTGAAATGCCACTCATGGACCCCAAATGAAGAACCTCTTGTTTTTTACTTTTTAATGCTATTTTTATGATTAATAATTTAACAGGGTAGTATAACGTTAAAAGATTAGAGGTAGAACTCTGCCTGAAATGTAATTGGAATATAACATTGAAATACGGAATAAGAGGTGTAGCTACTTTAAAACTTGGAGATTATAGCTATATATAATGTGAAAGTTGAAAAAATAAGAGGGAGATATAGATAAGGTTGCCACAAAGGAGCAATCCCCACCGCCAAACCAAGTATGGGTTACATATAAATCAGCCAAAGTCTAAACAGTGACAAACCATGCCCAATACATGTCCCAGAGTAAATATCCACCTACACTGGGATTTTATAAGGGGCTAGTAAGAACTAAAGTAGTAAAAAGATAGATAGATATCCTGCTACCCCGGCCACTGGAAGCAAGACATCACCTTAAAATAGTTCACTAAAGCATTATAGGTGTAAGTGGGGTTCAAAGGCTGTAATATATTCTAGGGCATAAATGAAGAGATGGCGGAATATGCTTTCCATAAAGAAGCAGTAAAGGAGTATATAAGTAAAACAACATTTAAGAAATGGACATACCACTGTAAATATTGTTAAGCAATAAATAGGTCATAAGTAGTACAGGGGGCCTGTAAATAGTGGACAGATGGTCCTTAAGTGGTTATATGTACATTGCAGATAAACAGATTGCTCAAATGGAAGTACAGTGGTAACATACATGAAATACAGGACACAATGACTATAGGATTTAATACCCATATAATAAGTTCCTACTATGTTACTGAGCTTGATATCTCTATATAGGCAGTAAGAACTGTTATGACATCACAGAGCTTTCATTAAATAAATCATGAGTAGTACAGGCAACCTGTAACTATTGAACAGATGGTTCTTAAGTGGTTATATGTACATTGCAAATAAACACATTGCTCAAATGGAACTTCAGTGGTCAGATACATAAAATACAGGGCACAATGACTATAGGGCATAACGCCCATATGAAAAGCTCCTACTATGTAACTGAGCTTGACATCCCTATAGAAACAGTAAGAATGGTTATAACATTGCATAGCAAAGAAATGTATGAAGAAGTAGCCATAAAAGCTACAACTGTGAGGATAAACAGTACAGAAATGCTAAATTAGGACACCATAGAGAACAAAGAGTATTATGTATATATAAATGGATGGTGGTAAACATTAAGCAGATCACAAGGTATTACTAAATGTGAGACAATTAATGTGCCATAAATATTTAAGCTCTGAAAGGTTCACTATAAGATCCCAAAGTGATCCTGCATGAAATATTGGCATATATATTGTTATAACAAGGGAACCCTAACTACATTCTCACAATAACAGTTACCACCTACATAAAAAAATCTAATTTAAGATATTAAGTATACCAATCACTAGACACAAAATCATTAAATAAGGGGTGTTTTGTCCTTTAAGCCTGGTGATATTCTTCAGTAACCGTAGTCATGCTCACACATACTATCCGTTTTCGCCGAGAAAAAAAAGCGGCCTGAATCAGACCACCAGGATCCCATTGCAGATGCAGCGATACTGTATAAAAAAGGATGATAGGCAGTATAGGTACTCAAAAACAGTGCATTTCTTCCGGCAGCTTGTGTAAAATGTTCCGGGTAGAGTCACCCGCTGGAGTACTCACTAATATTTGTTCCAAGACTATCTGCTGCAATGTACAAGTTAGTTGGTTCACCAATGTAACGGCTACACAAACACCTGGCTGGGTAATGCAATAAGTCACACTATCGTCCAGCTGTTTGGCCTTGTAAACCAATCCATTGGATTCCACAAGAGTACTTTTTGAGTCCCTCACCAATCTTTTAGGAGTGGATAGTGGGCACCAGGGTTCCCAACTGCCATTAAGAATGTCAGCGTTCTCCCGCTCTGGCAGTACAGGCTCCCACTGAGTGACTGCATGGGGCAAGTGGTTGTCCCTGGGATCAAATGCTTTGTGCAAAATAGTCTCGAATGCAGCATGATGTTCTGATAGCAAACGATTCAGCTCCCTCAGAATATCTGCAGCACACGCCATAATCTTCCTTATAGATCTGTAGTCAGGCAGATTAGAGGTGGGATGCTTTGGATTCAACACTACATGCTGCCTAACGACAAGGCCCAAGTGGACCTCACCGGGGGCTGAATAAAAGGCCTCAGCCTTAGAATGTGCTCCGGGTGCTCAAAGTCACGATCATCTGAGAGTTAATAGGCTCATCTAAAGCAGGATCTGTAGTGTTTCATAAATCAGGCTATGTGGCAGATAGATGAGCCGTCTGGAATGTTATTTTAAGCAAAAATGATGAAAAGGCTGCAGCAGAGTGGTAATGTGCGACCTATCATGGCCTCCTCCCAGAAGTTCCCCCCGTAACTTTTTTTTTATAATGACTGTTTACTTAATTCATTTTGTATTACATATGCACAACTCTTGCTCTAGTATTATTTTTATGTCCATCTAATAGCAATGTCATGCAATATCTGCAGTTGTTAGCAGCACTGCTGATTGGGAACTACAGTTCCCTGCATGCTGCAGTGGTGGACAAGTGTAAATGTAGGTGGGAGAGGTCTGCACTCCTTTTTGGTGTTGTCTGATTGGTAGTGGAGGTTGGTGGCTTGTGAGCAAAGAGAGAGTTGAGCAGCAGAGACATAGATCATCTGCAGAGAGAGAGCAATTGAACATCAGAGAGAAGATGAACATTAGAGAGAGACTTAAGGCAGAGAGAGGACTGAACAGGAAAAAGAGAGAGTCAAACAGCAGAGAGATTACTTTGTGAGTTTATGGTTAATTATTATTATTATATTTTGTTTGTATAGCGCCTCAAAAGTCCGTAGCGCTGGGTACAAAAATAGGGGTATACAATGAGAAGGATTTGTAATAAAATACAAAGCATAACAAACTAAACACATCTAGTTCAGGAGGAAGAGGGCCCTGTTCCAGAGAGCTTACAGTCTACAGGTTTAGGGTGCAGAGACATAAGGTTTGGGGTAGCTTGTCACATGGATTGTCGTTGCAGCAGTGAGTCAGGCAGTTCAAGAATTATTTTGGTTAGAATGAGAGATGGAGGAGAGATGGTAAGCCTCTGTGAATAGGTGAGTTTTCAAGGAGCGTCTGAAGCTATACAGGGTTGGAGACAGTCTTATGGAACAGGGTAGAGAGTTCCAGAGGACAGGAGCGGCATGTGAGAAGTCTTGGAGACGGTAGTGGGACGTAGAGGTAATAGGAGTGGAGAGACATAGGTCAGAGGTTGATCGAAAAGGACGAAATGGGGAATATTTGTAATAACTACTAATGCATTTTATTGTGCAGTGATATCTATTATGAATATTATATTTATATAACCAAATGTGTCAGGTGAGTCTGAGAGTCAGAAGAAACATCTTTCAAAATATAAAATAAAGGGGGCTATAAATAGATGGAGTCTTCTGTCTATCCAGCTTAAACAATCACCAGTTACGATTGGCAGGAATTACAGTTGATGAAAACTGATATATAGGGTCCAATTTGCTGCTCATTCCGCTCAAGCCTTCTGGCTCGCCGGAATCAGGATTTAAGAAGCAGTGGTCGTAAGTCCTTAAACCGTCCACCACCTCTGAGGTGGTGGACTGCAATCATCCTGATCAGATACGATTGGGATGATTGACACCCCCTGCTAGCATCCGATTGGCTGCGAATGTGCAGGGGACAGCATTGCACAAACATTTCACCAAAAATGCTTGTGCAATGAAAAATTCAGACAGTGCATGCTGTCGGCATTTATTGATGTTGGGCGGACATGATTCGCTACATCGAATCATGTCCGCCCGCCATTTGTTAAATCTACCCCATATTGATATCTGTATGGTTTTTTTAATGTTGCATGTGAAATTGTTAATAACAGTCGGCTAGATTACGAGTTTTGCGGTATGAGTGAAAAAGCAGAGTCAAGGCTCTTTTTCACTACCGCTGGTATTACGAGTCTTGCAGGTTTAGGTGTACCGCACACTTTTTTGGCCCTAACGCAACGTAACTACTGCAGCTTTCCAAAAGTCCTTTTTCAATGGAACTTCCTTTGCGCCGGTATTACGAGTCTGCCTGGGAGGCCAAAAAGTGAGCGGTACACCCTATACCGTCAAGATTCATACCGTAAACTGAAAGTCAATAGTTATGGCTTTTATGCTACAAAGCCGTAACATAAAACTCATAATTAAAGTGCTAAAAAGTACACTAACACCCATAAACTACCTATTAACCCCTAAACCGAGGCCTTCCCGCATCGCAAACACTAAAATAAAATTATTAACCCCTAATCTGCCGCTCCCGACATTGCCGCCACTATAATAAACATATTAACCCCTAAACCACCATACTCCTGCATCACAAACACTAGTTAAATATTATTAACCCCTAATCTGCTGTCCCTAACATCGCCGCAACCTACATTACTGTTATTAACCCCTAATCTGCTGCCCCCCAAAATGCCACCACTATACTAAAGTTATTAACCCCTAAACCTAACCCTAAGTCTAACCCTAACACCCCTAACTTCAATGTAATTAAAATAAATCTAAATAAAACCTACTATTAATAACTAAATAATTCCTATTTAAAACTAAATACTTACCTGTAAAATAAACCCTAAGCTAGCTACAATATAACTAATAGTTACATTGTAGCTATCTTAGGCCTAGATTTAGAGTTTTGTCGGTAAGGACCCGCGTAGCTAACGCCGGCTTTTTTCTGGCCGCACCATAAAAATAACTCTGGTATTGAGCGTCCACATAAAGGCTGCGTTAGGCTCCAAAAAAGGAGCGTAGAGCATTTTTAACGCAGCTTCAACTCTCGATACCAGAGTTGCTTACGCAAGCGGCCAGCCTCAAAAACGTGCTCGTGCACGATTCCCCCATAGGAAACAATGGGGCTGTTTGAGCTGAAAAAAAAACTAACACCTGCAAAAAAGCCGCGTTCAGCTCCTAACGCAGCCCCATTGTTTGCTATGCGTAAACACTTCCTACGTCTGCACCTAACACTCTAACATGTACCCCGAGTCTAAACACCCCTAGCCTTACACTTATTAACCCCTATTCTGCCGCCCCCGCTATCGCTGACCCCTGCATATTATTATTAACCCCTAATCTGCCGCTCAGTAAACCGCCGCTACTTACATTATCCTTATGTACCCCTAATCTGCTGCCCTAACATCGCCGACCCCTATATTATATTTATTAACCCCTAATCTGCCCCCCACAACGTCGCCTCCACCTGCCTACACTTATTAACCCCTAATCTGCCGAGCGGACCTGAGCGCTACTATAATAAAGTTATTAACCCCTAATCCGCCTCACTAACCCTATAATAAATAGTATTAACCCCTAATCTGCCCTCCCTATAAATAATTATAAATAATTATTAATAATTATTAATAATCCATCCTGGCCGACGACTGAACGACGAATGACGGTTCCTTTAAATGACGTCATCCAAGATGGCGTCCTTCGAATTCCGATTGGCTGATAGGATTCTATCAGCCAATCGGAATTAAGGTAGGAATATTCTGATTGGCTGATGGAATCAGCCAATCAGAATCAAGTTCAATCCGATTGGCTGATCCAATCAGCCAATCAGATTGAGCTCGCATTCTATTGGCTGTTCCGATCAGCCAATAGAATGCGAGCTAAATCTGATTGGCTGATTCCATCAGCCAATCAGAATATTCCTACCTTAATTCCGATTGGCTGATAGAATCCTATCAGCCAATCGGAATTCGAGGGACGCCATCTTGGATGACGTCATTGAAAGGAACCGTCATTCGTCGTTCAGTCGTCGGCCAGGATGGATGTTCCGCGTCGGAGGTCTTCAGGATGCTGCCGCTCCTCTCCAGATGGATGTCGATAGAAGATGCCGCCTGGATGAAGACTTCAATCGGATGGAAGACCTCTTCTGCCCCGCTTGGATGTAGACTTCTACCGGATCATGGACATCTTCAGCCCCCCGCTTGGGCTTGGATCAGGACATCGGAGGAGCTCTTCAGGACCGATCGGTGAACCTGGTATGGTGAAGACAAGGTAGGAAGATCTTCAGGGGCTTAGTGTTAGGTTTATTTAAGGGGGGTTTGGGTTAGATTAGGAGTATGTGGGTGGTGGGTTGTAATGTTGGGGGGGGGTATTGTATGTTTTTTTTACAGGCAAAAGAGCTGAACTTCTTGGGGCATGCCCCGCAAAGGGCCCTGTTCAGGGCTGGTAAGGTAAAAGAGCTTTTAACTTTAGTAATTTAGAATAGGATAGGGCATTTTTTATTTTGGGGGGCTTTGTTGTTTTATTAGGGGGCTTAGAGTAGGTGTAATTAGTTTAAAATTGTTGTAATATTTTTCTTATGTTTGTAGATATTTTTTTATTTTTTGTAACTTAGTTCTTTTTTATTTTTTGTACTTTAGTTAGTTTATTTCATTGTAGTTATTTGTAGATATTGTATTTAATTAATGTATTGATAGTGTAGTGTTAGGTGTAATTGTAGGTAATTGTAGGTATTTTATTTAATTAATTTAATGATAGTGTAGTGTTAGGTTTAATTGTAACTTAGGTTAGGATTTATTTTACAGGTAATTTTGTAATTATTTTAACTAGGTAACTATTAAATAGTTCTTAACTATTTAATAGCTATTGTACCTGGTTAAAATAATTACAAAGTTGCCTGTAAAATAAATATTAATCCTAAAATAGCTACAATGTAATTATAATTTATATTGTAGCTATATTAGGATTTATTTTACAGGTAAGTATTTAGCTTTAAATAGGAATAATTTATTTAATAAGAGTTAATTAATTTCGTTAGATTAAAATTATATTTAATTTAGGGGGGTGTTAGTGTTAGGGTTAGACTTAGCTTTAGGGGTTAATACATTTATTAGAATAGCGGTGAGCTCCGGTCGGCAGATTAGGGGTTAATAATTGAAGTTAGGTGTCGGCGATGTTAGGGAGGGCAGATTAGGGGTTAATACTATTTATTATAAGGTTAGTGAGGCGGATTAGGGGTTAATAACTTTATTATAGTAGCGCTCAGGTCCGCTCGGCAGATTAGGGGTTAATAAGTGTAGGCAGGTGGAGGCGACGTTGTGGGGGGCAGATTAGGGGTTAATAAATATAATATAGGGGTCGGCGGTGTTAGGGGCAGCAGATTAGGGGTACATAAGGATAACGTAGGTGGCGGCGCTTTGCGGTCGGCAGATTAGGGGTTAATAAGTGTAGGTAGCTGGCGGCGACGTTGTGGGGGGCAGGTTAGGGGTTACTAAATATAATATAGGGGTCGGCTGTGTTAGGGGCAGCAGATTAGGGGTACATAAGGATAACGTAGTTGGCGGTTGGCAGATTAGGGGTTAAAAAAATTTAATCGAGTGGCGGCGATGTGGGGGGACCTCGGTTTAGGGGTACATAGGTAGTTTATGGGTGTTAGTGTACTTTAGAGTACAGTAGTTAAGAGCTTTATGAACCGGCGTTAGCCAAGAAAGCTCTTAACTACTGACTTTTTTCCTGCGGCTGGAGTTTTGTCGCTAGAGTTCTAACGCTCACTTCAGCCACGACTCTAAATACCGGAGTTAGAAAAATCCCATTGAAAAGATAGGATACGCAATTTACGTAAGGGGATCTGCGGTATGGAAAAGTCGCGGCTGAAAAGTGAGCGTTAGACCCTTTTTTGAGTGACTCCAAATACCAGAGGCCTAGATTTAGAGTTTTGTCGGTAAGGACCCGCGTAGCTAACGCTGGCTTTTTTCTGGCCGCACCATAAAAATAACTCTGGTATTGAGAGTCCACATAAAGACTGCGTTAGGCTCCAAAAAAGGAGCGTAGAGCATTTTTAACGCAGCTTCAACTCTCGATACCAGAGTTGCTTACGCAAGCGGCCAGCCTCAAAAACGTGCTCGTGCACGATTCCCCCATAGGAAACAATGGGGCTGTTTGAGCTGAAAAAAAAACCTAACACTTGCAAAAAAGCTGCATTCAGCTCCTAACGCAGCCCCATTGTTTGCTATGCGTAAACACTTCCTACGTCTGCACCTAACACTCTAACATGTACCCGAGTCTAAACACCCCTAACCTTACACTTATTAACCCCTATTCTGCCGCCCCCGCCATCGCTGACACCTGCATATTATTATTAACCCCTAATCTGCCGCTCCGTAAACCGCCGCTACTTGCATTATCCCTATGTACCCCTAATCTGCTGCCCCTAACACCGCCGACCCCTATATTATATTTATTAACCCCTAATCTGCTCCCCACAACGTGGCCTCCACCTGCCTATACTTATTAACCCCTAATCTGCCGACCGGAGCTCACCGCTATTCTAATAAATGTATTAACCCCTAAAGCTAAGTCTAACCCTAGCACTAACACCCCCCTAAGTTAAATATAATTTTAATCTAACGAAATTAATTAACTCTTATTAAATAAATTATTCCTATTTAAAGCTAAATTCTTACCTGTAAAATAAATCCTAATATAGCTACAATATAAATTATAATTACATTGTAGCTATTTTAGGATTAATATTTATTTTACAGGCAACTTTGTAATTATTTTAACCAGGTACAATAGCTATTAAATAGTTAAGAACTATTTAATAGTTACCTAGTTAAAATAATTACAAAATTACCTGTAAAATAAATCCTAACCTAAGTTACAATTAAACCTAACACTATACTATCATTAAATTAATTAAATAAAATACCTACAATTACCTACAATTAAACCTAACACTACACTATCAATACATTAATTAAATACAATACCTTCAAATAACTACAATGAAATAAACTAACTAAAGTACAAAAAATAAAAAAGAACTAAGTTACAAAAAATAAAAAAATATCTACAAACATAAGAAAAATATTACAACAATTTTAAACTAATTACACCTACTCTAAGCCCCCTAATAAAACAACAAAGCCCCCCAAAATAAAAAACGCCCTACCCTATTCTAAATTACTAAAGTTCAAAGCTCTTTTACCTTACCAGCCCTGAACAGGGCCCTTTGCGGGGCATGCCCCAAGAAGTTCAGCTCTTTTGCCTGTAAAAAAAACATACAATACCCCCCCCCCCAACATTACAACCCACCACCCACATACCCCTAATCTAACCCAAACCCCCCTTAAATAAACCTAACACTAAGCCCCTGAAGATCTTCCCACCTTGTCTTCACCATACCAGGTTCACCGATCGGTCCTGAAGAGCTCCTCCGATGTCCTGATCCAAGCCCAAGCGGGGGGCTGAAGATGTCCATGATCCGGTAGAAGTCTTCATCCAAGCGGGGCAGAAGAGGTCTTCCATCCGATTGAAGTCTTCATCCAAGCGGGGCAGAAGAGGTCTTCCATCCGATTGAAGTCTTCATCCCGGCGGCATCTTCTATCGACATCCATCTGGAACGGAGCGGCAGCATCCTGAAGACCTCCGACGCGGAACATCCATCCTGGCCGACGACTGAACGACGAATGACGGTTCCTTTAAATGACGTCATCCAAGATGGCGTCCCTCGAATTCCGATTGGCTGATAGGATTCTATCAGCCAATCGGAATTAAGGTAGGAATATTCTGATTGGCTGATGGAATCAGCCAATCAGAATCAAGTTCAATCCGATTGGCTGATCCAATCAGCCAATCAGATTGAGCTTGCATTCTATTGGCTGTTCCGATCAGCCAATAGAATGCGAGCTAAATCTGATTGGCTGATTCCATCAGCCAATCAGAATATTCCTACCTTAATTCCGATTGGCTGATAGAATCCTATCAGCCAATAGGAATTCGAGGGACGCCATCTTGGATGACGTCATTTAAAGGAACCGTCATTCGTCGTTCAGTCGTTGGCCAGGATGGATGTTCCGCGTCGGAGGTCTTCAGGATGCTGCCGCTCCTCTCCAGATGGATGTCGATAGAAGATGCCGCCTGGATGAAGACTTCAATCGGATGGAAGACCTCTTCTGCCCTGCTTGGATGTAGACTTCTACCGGATCATGGACATCTTCAGCCCCCCGCTTGGGCTTGGATCAGGACATCGGAGGAGCTCTTCAGGACCGATCGGTGAACCTGGTATGGTGAAGATAAGGTAGGAAGATCTTCAGGGGCTTAGTGTTAGGTTTATTTAAGGGGGGTTTGGGTTAGATTAGGGGTATGTGGGTGGTGGGTTGTAATGTTGGGGGGGGGTATTGTATGTGTTTTTTTTACAGGCAAAAGAGCTGAACTTCTTGGGGCATGCCCCGCAAAGGGCCCTGTTCAGGGCTTAGAGTAGGTGTAATTAGTTTAAAATTGTTGTAATATTTTTCTTATGTTTGTAGATATTTTTTTTTTTTGTAACTTAGTTCTTTTTTATTTTTTGTACTTTAGTTAGTTTATTTCATTGTAGTTATTTGTAGATATTGTATTTAATTAATGTATTGATAGTGTAGTGTTAGGTTTAATTGTAGGTAATTGTAGGTATTTTATTTAATTAATTTAATGATAGTGTAGTGTTAGGTTTAATTGTAACTTAGGTTAGGATTTATTTTACAGGTAATTTTGTAATTATTTTAACTAGGTAACTATTAAATAGTTCTTAACTATTTAATAGCTATTGTACCTGGTTAAAATAATTACAAAGTTGCCTGTAAAATAAATATTAATCCTAAAATAGCTACAATGTAATTATAATTTATATTGTAGCTATATTAGGATTTATTTTACAGGTAAGTATTTAGCTTTAAATAGGAATAATTCATTTAATAAGAGTTAATTAATTTCGTTAGATTAAAATTATATTTAATTTAGGGGGGTGTTAGTGTTAGGGTTAGACTTAGCTTTAGGGGTTAATACATTTATTAGAATAGCGGTGAGCTCCGGTCGGCAGATTAGGGGTTAATAATTGAAGTTAGGTGTCGGCGATGTTAGGGAGGGCAGATTAGGGGTTAATACTATTTATTATAGGGTTAGTGAGGCGGATTAGGGGTTAATAACTTTATTATAGTAGCGCTCAGGTCCGCTCGGCAGATTAGGGGTTAATAAGTGTAGGCAGGTTAAGGCGACGTTGTGGGGGGCAGATTAGGGGTTAATAAATATAATATAGGGGTCGGCGGTGTTAGGGGCAGCAGATTAGGGGTACATAAGGATAACGTAGGTGGCGGCGCTTTGCGGTCGGCAGATTAGGGGTTAATAAGTGTAGGTAGCTGGCGGCGACGTTGTGGGGGGCAGGTTAGGGGTTACTAAATATAATATAGGGGTCGGCGGTGTTAGGGGCAGCAGATTAGGGGTACATAAGGATAACGTAGTTGGCGGTCGGCAGATTAGGGGTTAAAAAAATTTAATCGAGTGGCGGCGATGTGGGGGGACCTCGGTTTAGGGGTACATAGGTAGTTTATGGGTGTTAGTGTACTTTAGAGTACAGTAGTTAAGAGCTTTATGAACCGGCGTTAGCCCAGAAAGTTCTTAACTACTGACTTTTTTCCTGCGGCTGGAGTTTTGTCGTTAGAGTTCTAACGCTCACTTCAGCCACGACTCTAAATACCAGAGTTAGAAAAATCCCATTGAAAAGATAGGATACGCAATTTACGTAAGGGGATCTGCGGTATGGAAAAGTCGCGGCTGAAAAGTGAGCGTTAGACCCTTTTTTAAGTGACTTCAAATACCAGAGTTAGCCTAAAACCAGCGTTATGAGCCTCTAACGCTGGTTTTCACGGCTAACGCCAAACTCCAAATCTAGGCCAGAGTTAGCCTAAAACCAGCGTTAGGAGCCTCTAACGCTGGTTTTCACGGCTAACGCCAAACTCCAAATCTAGGCCTTAGGTTTTATTTTTATTTCACAGCTAAGTTTGTATTTATTTTAACTAGGTAGACTAGATAGTAAATAGTTATTAACTATTTACTAGCTACCTAGTTAAGATAAAAACAAATTTACCTGTAAAATAAAACCTAACCTGTCTTACACTAACACCTAACCTTACACTACAATTAAATAAATTACATTAAAGGGACAGTCTACACCAGAATTGTTATTGTTTTAAAAGATAGATAATCCCTTTATTACCCATTCCCCAGTTTTGCATAACCAACACAGTTATATTAATATACTTTTAACCTCTGTGATTATCTTGTATCTAAGCCTCTGCAAACTGCCCCTTTATTTCAGTTATTTTGACAGACTTGCAGTTTAGCCAATCAGTGCCTGCTCCCAGATAACTGCACGTGCATGAGCACAGTGTTATCTGTATGAAATACATGAACTAACACCCTCTAGTGGTGAAAAACTGTTAAAATGCATTCTGAACAGAGGTGGCCTTCAAGGTCTAAGAAATTAGCATATGAACCTCCTAGGTTTAGCTTTCAACTAAGAATACCAAGAGAACAAAGCAAAATTGGTGATAAAAGTAAATTGGAAAATTGTTTAAAATTACATGCTCTATCTGAATCATGAAAGTTTATTTTGGCCTAGACTGTCCCTTTAATTAAATACAATTAACTAAATTTAACACACTAAATTACACAAAATAAAAAAGAAATTATCAAATATTTAAACTAATTACACCTAATCTAATAGCCCTATCAAAATAAAAAAGTCCCCCCAAAATAAAAAAAACCCTAGCCTAAACTAAACTGCCAATAGCCCTTAAAAGGGCCTTTTGCGGGGCATTGCCCCCAAATAAATAAGCTCTTTTACCTGTAAAAAAAATACAAACACCCCTCAACAGTAAAACCCCCCACCCACACAACCAAACCCCCCCAAATAAAAACCTACCTAAAAAACCTAATCTCTCCATTGCCCTGAAAAGGGCCTTTGGATGGGCATTGCCCTTAAAAGGGCATTTAGCTCTTTTTCTGCCCAAACCCTAAGCTAAAAATAAAACCCACCCAATAAACCCTTAAAAAAACCTAACACTAACCCTTGAAAATCCACTTACAGTATTTTAAGACCCAACATCCATCCTCAACGAAGCGGAAGAAGTCCTCAGCGAAGCTGGCAGAAGTCTTCATCCATTAGTGACCTAATGTAGCAAGAAATACATCCTGTGTTTCGCTGTTGAATATAAGTTCAATCCATAGGCAATAAACTGTTGTCACTTAAAACTTGGTCATGCAGAGGCAAAATGATAAACAAAGCACAAGGTCTAGATATATTACACCTAAGCTCCACAAAAAATCAGAGGGGAGTCAGCTCGCAGGTGAAGCTCTGCTTATTATGCTGTAAAGCTATCAGTATAAAGACCAACAAGTAAAACAGCTTAGCAGCCGGAGGGATTCCAGAACGCTAACACCCAATTGCTTCAAACCCCAGGTGATGTAATATGGTATATATAGAGCAGAAGACTAGAACCTTGATTTACCTTCATAAAATATCGAACGTCTCTTCTTTGGATTTCTCCATATAGGACAAGCTTCCTGAAGAGAATGCTTCTTTAATTATAGTGTCCTTTGTTGCATCTGATTGCCGTCTGCACAGGATAAATAAAGCATGGTAAACAAACAGCAAATTTTCAGGGAGCCGACTGAAACGCGAACGATCGTTTCACCTTTTGGCTTCGTCAGGGCTGATAATTGTTGATTCACCTCAGCTGCCTTAAATAGCAGCCTTTGTGTAAATTCCCCCAGAACACTTAATTACAATTTATGTACAATATGTTACATTGGCTTTAGACACTATAAATCCACCATTTGTTATGTACCCCATCACAACAATATATCTAGAAGTAGCAATTGTAAACCAAATCCTAAAAAGAGAATTAGGAGTGAGTAAATAATTGAAATTTATTGTAATGCTATATTCACAAAATTTAAGAACCTAGCCATGTAATACATAATAAATAGGAGGTGCAGATCTTTATATATTTATAATAACTTGTCACTGAAAACATCAACATAGCTAAATATGAGACAACATCCCTTAGCAATTTATTGTTGAGTTTTAAAGCGATGATATCGCAATATAATATTCACTTGCTAAAGAGTTATATAATTATTCAACATTTACAATGTGCTTGGACCGACTGTTATTGTGATGTCTAAAACTACTGGATGTACAGTGATATCGATAAAAATGGCAAAAAGAGAAGTTCTTCATTTAACCCTTCTGGGGATAATGTGTCAAGATATAAAATCCACCGGCTTTCATGTTGCAGAGATCACCCCCTCTGATTGACAAACTGACTTTCTCAATCCCAATCAAACTGAATGTTTTTAGTGATGAGTTATGATAATTTTTGAATTGTTGAGCTATAGTAGAAGTTTTTACTTCATTCTCTATATCTCGCATGTGCTCAAGTGTTCTGTCACGTAGGGCCCAGTGGTTTTACCCACATAAAAAAGCGAACAGCCGCATTTTGCAAGATATATCACTCCCTCGCTTCTACATGTGATTTTCGCTTGAATTTTATAGATTCGTCCCATTTTTGAGACAAAAAATCTTGCTTTTTGTATGTAGTTGCAAGCGTTACAAGACCTATAGGGATAACAACCTGGTTCAACCATGACTTTTTGTAGCCAGTTTGAACTCACTGGTGGTCTAATATAATAGCTATTGACCAGGTTGTCCCTTAGATTCGGGACCCTTTTTGCCGTCATTGAAGGGAATTCCCCTATTACTTTCTTCAAGTCTTTGGCCCCTAGTTATCAATGTCTGTCGGATCTGATCCGACAGTGCGGATCAGGTCCGACAGACATCGTTGAATACGGCGAGCAATATGCTCGCCGTATTCATTGCATTGCAACGCCGCCCCCTGCTGACTCGCGGCCAATCGGCCGCCAGCAGGGGGTGTCAATAAACCCGATCGTACTCAATCGGGTTGATTTCCGGCGATGTGTGTCCGCCTGCTCAGAGCAGACGGACAGGTTATGGAGCAGCGGTCTTTGTGACCGCTGCTTCATAACTGCTGTTTATGGCGAGCCTGCAGGCTCACCAGAAACATGGGGCATCAAGCTCCATACGGAGCTTGATACATATGCCCCTTTATCTGTTTGGAGTAGGGGCCAGTGTTTTTTTAATATGCTTTGTAGCTCCTTCCAACCCTCATTATATTGTGTAATGAACCTAATTATCTTTTCTGATTTAGATTTATTTGATGTGGTGCGGTACAGACTTTCCGTTTGTTGTCAATGAAGTGTCCCCTTTTTTTCTAAGATCAGTTCACCCTATGTTTTTTTTCTTATTAATAACTCCACAAGTGCCCTTAAGCTCACAATGGCTATGATTCATTTGTGAATCTAATATTTTGCTGAAAAAAATCTCTGCAACATGTCAGCTAGAACATTACGATATTCAAAGAACAGCAAATGGTGAGATCAGCCGCACCGAATTCAATGGAGCTGCTTCTATGTGGTATCAGTCAACTTTTACTGTCAAGGATACTGGCATTACAAACACGTTACTAAAATAAAAATAAAAAACAATCCTCTATAAAACCATCTACTCTAACATGTAAAAGAGAAAACTTGAAAAAAGTTAAAGAAAATACAAATAAAATACAACTGCGAGACGGGATACTTCACATGGGAATTTATGTATTTAAAAATCCTGTATGCTGAGTTATGATTTAGCTGAAGAATACTGACCATGTCTCAAAAACACCCCAGTATACTCCAGGAAGCTGGAATACGTTTTGCAGGGTCACTTCCGTCACTAAGGGCACAAATAGTGCTATGCTTAGCGTAGGTCACACAATCCGCAAAGTTATTAGAGGAAACCAGCAGACCCTGTGTGTTAATCTTAGCACACCCTTCAGAATCCAACACCAACATAGGAATGCATACAGTGCAAAACCTTTCCTTCTTACCACAACCCTAGACTCACAATCCTCTTTTAGCGCAAACCCAGATCCTTACAGAACCTGTGACTCTCAAGCAGCACTGGCTGCTCTCAGGTAAGGTACCAGGGGCTTGACTAAGCCCCCTCCTTAAAAGAGACCTCAGGGCACAACCACAACCAGGCAAAGAAGGATTTTTCAGAAGGAATTCTATAACTGCCAGGAAGATTCAATTGTAGTGCCACCGGACTAATAGTTTTAGTGATCTTAAAAGAACCCACAAAATGTATCCTCAACTTCTTAGAAGGACAGGAGTGCTTCAGATATAGTGTACACAGCCACACAAAGTCACCACAGAAAGAAGATAATGCATGATTAATTCTAAAAAAAATCTGTTTTTGCTGGACTTAAAGCAAGTCCCCCATAACAGCTTAACATTCTTATATAAAAAGGGTAATCTTTTATTTGAATCTAAGGCAGGTGAAGAAGTAGGAAGGCCAGGAAGACCCATAGGGGTCCATTTATTAATGTGCGGACGGACATGATCCGATATAGCGGATCATGTCCGCAGCACATCGATAAATGCATACGCTGTCGGCATTTATCATTGCACCAGCAGTTCTTGTGAACTGCTGGTGCAATACAACCCCCTGCAGATTTGCGGCCAATCGGCCGCTAGCAGGGGGTGTTAATCAGCCTGATCGTATTTGATCGGGCGGATTGCTGTCCGCCACCTCAGAGGTGGCGGATGAGTTAAAGAGCAGCGGTCTTAGGACTACTGCTTCTTAACTTCAGCTGAAACTGAAGCAGAGTGGGTCTGAGGCAGCATCCGCTGCTTCATAAATAGACCCCATAGAATAGAATCCATCATTTGTAGAAAAAAAAGAAAATTTATATTTTTTTGCATAGGAAGCAAACACAGACAGTTGTCCTAAGGATAAGTGCAAAAACATATGAAATACTGCTCCACTGATTGATTAGTCTGCTCCATTTGGCCATTAGTCTGTGGGTAATAACCAGAGGACAAAGAACATGATATATGCTAAACTGGAGCAGAAATGTTTTCAGAACCGGAAGTAAACTTAGAGCATAAAATGTGTTGTGGTCATCTTAGAAATGAAGGTCTACAATAAAGTCCATCAATTCACGATAGCAAGGATTGGCAAAGGATGCAATGGACAAGCCAGAGCAAGAGTACAGTGTTTCGTCCTAGCACAGATATCACAGGACAAAATAAAGTTCCAGACATCTTCTGACAGTTTAGGCCACTAAAACATTGTAGATATTAGTTCTAATGTCTTCCTGATTCCCCTAAGACCCTACACCACATAAATAAATATATAATAAATATAACATAATAAATAAACAAACAAAAAAAAAAAGAATAATTTGTTACTGGCAGATTGACTGCCAATAATCAATATGGAGGGTGGCAGTGGGAGGGGTGAAGTTAGAGAGCTGTTTGGGGGGGATCAGGGAAGTGGGTGCTTAAGGAGGGATCTGCACTACAGAAACATTTCAAAATGTTTATTTTTTTTTTTAAAACTAAACTGCATACTGGCAGACTGTTTGCCAATACCTAAGATTGTGATGACCAGTGGGGGAGGGAAGAGAAGTGTTTGAGAGGGATCAGGTAGGGAACAAGAGGTGGGAAGTGTCAGGTGGGAGAGTAAAATAGTAACCTTATAAGCTAACTGATTAACCCCTTCACTGCTGAGAATTTCAGAAGTGTAGTCAGCAGCTTCAATTAGCGGCCTTCTAATTGCTAAAACACAATGGCAAAGCATTTGTCTTATGACTGCAGTCATTGTGTGTAAATAATTTCAGTGAGAGACCCAAACTTTGCAAAAAAAGTTGACAATTTTTTTTATATGATTGTATTTGGGGGCCAAATAATGGTATCAAATATATCAAATATACCAAAATGGGAGTAGATAAATACCTTGGGTTGTCTACTTATAATATAATATTTAATATAATATAAAGGGGTAGATTTATCGCTAAATGCCAACAGCATACGCTGTCAGCATTTATCATTGCACAAGCAGTTCTGGTGAACTGCTTGTGCAATGCCGCCCCTGCAGATTGGCCGCTAGCAGGGGTTGTCAATCAACATGATTGTATGAGATCGGGCGGATTGCTGTCCGCCTCCTCAGAGCCGGTAGACGAGTTAAGGAGCAGCGGTCTTAAGACCGCTGCTTCTTAACTCCTGTTTCCAGCAAGCCTGAAGGCTCACGCGGAAACAGCTGCATTCAGGGCCCTTGTTAAATCGGCCCCATAGTTTTCATAGGTACTTTGGGCAAGTTTTTCTCTGAAATTCCAGGTAGGAAAGAGGTTAAAGTGTTTGTAAAGTTTAATAAATAAGTTCCCAGTATCTAAAAATACTCTTAAAAACAGGGGCACTTTCATTCATTCATTCAACAGGGGCTTTCTACAATAATTGCATGGCCCCACGAGCTGGACGCTAAAGAGTGCATGCAATGATTGGAGGAAGCCGGACTTATCATCGCTCTGCTAACTACAGCAGGAGAAGAGGGCAGAGGATCGTCGGTCTGATTTACATAAAGAAAGGTAAGTATTTTAAAAAAGAAGCTTCATTGAAAAGTTTAATGAATGAAAGTGCCCCTGTTTTCAGAGAATTTTTTGTATTTTCATTAAACTTTACAATCACTTTAAGAACCTGATGATTAAAAACTTGCTGGCATATATTAAATTCAGGCAAAATCGTATTATATATATTATTTTTTTAAACATTGTGATCTAGATTATGAGTGAATCGATTTTTTTTCGTCGGGTTGGGCTCATATGACAAGTTGAAACCAAAAAGATAGACTTCGCAAAGTTGCAATCGCATTAACGTATTACCCCATAGACTTCAATGGAGCGTGCAAACTGTAGAAAACCTAATACCCATACTCGCATTGCTAACCTAATTGAGTTTATTCAACTGCGCTAAACCCAACAAGAATTATTACTATTTTACACTCTAATGTTCTTGACATACAGAACAATGTACTTTTTATTGTAAATATATATATTTATATATACCTATACCTGTATATAGGTATAGATATCTATTTTACATTAACAAAAATTACATTATTTTCTATGTGAAGATTAAGAACAAAGGAATGTAAGATATGCGTAATGCACATCCGGGTTCTCAACTTTTATATATATATATATATATATATATATATATATATATATATTAGGGTTTTTTTTGTATTTTTACAGTATGTATAATACCTTTAAATAATTTTTATTAATATTTTTAAAAAGTTTATATTTAATATTTCAATAACGCACATTGAGATAGCAATTCTTCATGTGCACTATCCCGACCATGTCAGTCCTAAGTTACATACCCCAATGAGCATTCTTTACAAATGTACTTTTTATTATTAAATATATATTTATATTTATATCTGATACTATTATTGTAAAATCGATATATACCTCTATATCTATATGAATTGATATACACGTATAGGTATATATAGATATATATAGACATGTATTTAAAATAAAAAGTACATTATCCTGTAAGTTAAGAACAATGAAATGATAAATATGTACAGTACATATACAGTAAAACATATAGGGCTAGATTATGAGTGGAGTACAATATTGCGCTTACGCTTGTGCGATATTTGCACTCCAATCAGTAATACCAGCGCAAATGTGGTATAACAAGTGAGGCGCAATGCGAACTTGACCTCCCAAGATCGTGTTTGCATTGCTTGAAACGGGCTTCCATAGGCTCCAATAGGAGCGTCGTTCTCATGCCAATAGATAATGTAAACCAACTAGCGCAGGGGGAAAATCGTGCAGCGTTGGGCATCAATTAATAAATATATATGTATATATATATGTGTGTGTTTATGGGGCCTATTTATGAAATGTCTGTCCGACATGATCCGATCAGCTCTTGTGAATTGCTGGTGCAACGGCCAGATTCGCGGCCGCTAGCAGGGGGTGTCAATCAACCGTATTCTATCTGGTTGATTTCACGGGATCTCTGTCTGCCTCCTTAGAGCAGGAGGACAGGTTATGGAGCAGCAGTCTTTAGACCGCTGCTCCATAACTTGTGTTTCTGGCGAGTCTGAAGGCTCACCAGAAACACAGCCCACTCTCTCAAACTTCTCAAACTCCCCTTTTCCTCCTTTCTGACCACCATCTCCTTACTTGCAACATATCATATCATATCATCACTTTAGGTGCCTTTTTTCTAACACCCCACATCCCCTCACTCTAACCCTTTATAACTGCTTTATGTTGTTTCTTTTTTTAGTTTATTAAAATTCACATCTTACATTTGAATTCCTGTGACTAAGCCATCTGGTGGCAAAGGGATAAGTCAGCAGGCTGGGAAAGAACAGCCACAGAAATATAAACAGGTCCCAGGTTCAATTGTAGGCTGGATCATGGCACATGAAAAGATGTAATAAAATATTTACAAAAATGTGAGGGGTGTACTCACTTTTGTGAGATACTGTATATATATCTATATGTATACATATATATATTTATGTGTATATCTGTCTGTAAATACATGTATACACATATAAATACATATGTATACACATATAAATACATATGTATACACATATAAATACATATGTATACACATATAAATACATAAATACATATGTATACACATATAAATACATAAATACATATGTATACACATATAAATACATAAATACATATGTATACACATATAAATACATAAATACATATGTATACACATATAAACATATACAAGCAGAATTAAAATTCTCACGAAAACCTGATATCGCTTGCGCACAAATTATAGTGCCACTCGTAATCTAGCCCTTAAGCATCAGGAGCAGTGTTTTTTGTACTATACTGACAAGTAGTGGCTGACATTTTGCAAAACTAAAACTAAAGAACTACCAAGCACACTTGTTTATCTGCAATGACATAAATACACAACTGTTTTACCACAGCCTTTTCTCACAAGCTCCAATAAACCTGTCATGACTGAGTTTTTGAGATATTTGTTAGTGTCTGTTCTAATACCCTCCATAAGACATCAGCAGTTGAAGAGACAAGGCTGAGATAACTTGCTGCTTTGAAAATGACCTGTATTTCCTCACTCTTTTAACAAATCCACATAAAGGTTATTTTTGCAGCTTGATTTAATGTCACTTGTATTTTAACCCCTTCTCTGCCAACCAGTATATTTAAATAATATAGATGGTGTCAATGTTCCAATTTGCAATTCAGAATTCTTATAAAACTGCAGGAAGGACCATATTATTATTATTAGTAGTAGTACTAGTAACAGTAATAATAATAATAATAAATTGTATATAGAGATTCCCATCACAGCTAATTCAGAAGAGATATAGAAAACACTTTTGACTTGATGGCAGCTTCATAACAATATTTAAATGAATCCAAGAGGCCAGTCTCATATTGCTAAAGGCAGACATTATTATAAACTAAATTGGACAGTATATCTATATGCCCTCAAAGTGACAAACATATTAATTTAATGTATCTCTGAAAACTTGATTTAAAGGGACAGTCAACACCCGTGGTAACTTAAGGCCATACCATAGATCCGGAATAGAAGATGCAGCTACACTGCATCAATGTTGATGAGCTCTAACGGTATTTGAGTAATCACAGAAAATACATAGGCTTATTCCTTGAAAATATGGCTGCCAAACTCCTCCCCATCCTCCTTCGTCCCCTTCTCTGATGTTTTCAGATGCTCGTTCATTTTTCAAAGGGTGATGGTTCTGTTTTGATAATGCGCATATGCATTATCTTCTGCGCGCTTGCAAACCAACCGAGGATGTCATTGTGATTGGATTCAATTAAATTCAATTGAATTAAAAAGAAGGTTTATACGAAATAGTGGGGGGAGTATGGCAGCCATATTTTCAAGGAATAAATCTATGTATTTTCGGTGATTACTCAAATACCGTTAGAGCTCATCAACATCGATGCGGTGTAGCTGCATCTTCTATTCCGAATCTATAGTATGGCCTTAAGTTACCACGGGTGTTGACTGTCCCTTTAACCAGATCCCCTCTAATGCATCAATATATTAATGGAGGGGAAGGGGAAGAGTCCCATATGTCTCAGTTTTACAAATTATTTTTTTAAAAATACTAAAACTGGACCTCAGGGTACTTATTCTTAAAGGGAGATTGTAGTGCAACAGTGACGTCCTAATTTGTCTTAATGTGTTATTCTAGTACTACTGACCATGCAAGTTTATTGGGTCAATTTAACCGAGCGGACATGATTCACTGTAGCGCACAACATCGATAATGCTGACAGTGCTTTTTGTATTTACTGTCTGCATTTAACATTGCACAAGCATTTCTAGTGAAATACTTGGTCAATGCCGCCCCCTGCTCACCGGCGGCCAATCGGCTGCTAGCAGGGGGTGTCAATCATCCCGATCATATAAGATCGGGATAATTTCAGTCCGCCACCTAAAAGGTCTTACAACTGCTGCTTCTTAACTTCCGTTTCTGGCAAGTCAGAAATGATGGGCATAGAAAGCAGCATGCACTGCTTGTTATATCTACCCCTATGTGTTTAATACCAGCAGACAGATTAAACACTTAGGGGGTTGATCACATTCTATCCTGCGATTTGTTTTTTTGTAGGTTTTTGGCCTAAATGTTCCATTTCCGCTTTGGACAATCACAATACCAGGATTTCTGCTATTTCTAGGAGCAAACAGGATTGCGCTTCCTGAAGATCACTCAAAAAACATGCCTAACCAATTCAAAAAACAAAAAATCAATAGCAGGAGCATTTAGACAATAGATTGTGATCAACTGCATAGTTAAAGTACCACTCAGGATCTGCTGATTCCTAGCAAACACATATGTATTTATATGTGTATATATGTATTTAAACACATAAATACATATGTATACATATAAAAGACATATATATATAAGTGCATTTGAGCCCTTTGCTGTTAGTAGAGGAAAACATGTACAAGCATATTTATGCAATATTCATTTTTAATAAAGTGTTTGACTGTGCATTTACTGTAAATGTTGACATTCCAATTTTCTGCACATAGCTGAATATGAGTATTTGTAAATAGATATTCCTATATATCTGTATATATCTATACCTATACCTTAGATACATGTGTATATGTATGTGTTTAATCTGCTGATTTTTGGTAGAATTTTGAGTAGCATACTGTAGTATCTTGCTAAGAGTTTTGGTATTATCATAGCGTTTTATAACTGGTGTCATTCTCTCATGCTTTTTATATTGTGTGTGTATTGTTTATTTGGAAATTTGGGTGGAGAATAGACGACCCGGATTCCTTATGAACCCTTTGTGTATATATTAGTAATAAAGCATTTGATCCCTGGTGCACCTTGGTCCTTCTTTGATTGAATAGGACATTTATTCAATCCTTTTCTGAATACTTTGTTTCATATTATTCATTTGGGACTGCTAGCACTTAGGATTTAAAGCAACAGATCATTTGTGTAGCACCCACATTTTTATTATTGTTGTTCTATTGTTTTTTAAACAGTTAGTCATCTTACACTGTTTATTCAGTGGTTGCTCCTAGATCTACTTACTAGTAAATAACCTGACGATTTATACACAGTGGACTCAATTTGGAGTCTTTTGGGAAATCTATTTCTCCAACCTTTAGATTGTTTATATTATTGCAGTATGGCTTTCAAACTTTTAGAAGATTAGGTGGGAGACTGATATTAGTGAGGCATTTAAACCAGTAATAACTATTGATTAAACTGATATAGATGAGAAGAGTAGCAATGTTTTTTCTGCTTTTAAAGAGTACAAAAAGAAAGCAATAAAGGAACTCAAGGTTAAATGGGAATTAGTGAGTCTACAAAATTATGTTAAAGATGACCTAATCCCAAGAGTCTTAGAATAAAATTAGACCCAGGAGTAAGTTTAAGGGGTGAAGAGGCTAACAATGACTTATAGCCAAATGGAATGCAATTCTCACAAGGTGTACTTTGGAACTCATGCAGCTAATGATTGATGAAGATGAGAAGCGTTTAGAGCAATGTAAATTGGAAACAGTAGCAATGTATGAAAAAGTGAATTTTTATGCCTTAGATACAGCCTTTGAAAAATTGAATAAGGAGATGCAAAAAAGTTTAGAAAATCTTCAGAGCAAGATAAAATTCAAAAAAAGACGCAAAATGATGAGGGATAAGGATGACTTTAAAGGAGGTAAAATCTATATTTATAGAAACAATAATTTAACACAAGCTTCTTATGACTCTGGGACGTATAATTCAGATACTGACCGAGGCACACAAACATCAAATATTAGAGAAACCCTCCAAATCTGGCTCCCTTTAGGAGGAGGGATAAGGAGAGGGGGCGAAGGAAGAAGGGGAGATGGTTATTCACGCAGAAGATCGAGACAGAGAGGCTGGGGGGGGGGGGATCCAGATACAATTAGATGGATTCGAATGACAACCAGAAATCAACAGAATTAATTACTTAATAGGAATAACTGAGGAAAACTCACAAAAATAATGATGAAATGACAGTTATTAATCTCTCCTCATTTAACCTAAATCTAGCTCATAATTGAGTTACTTAAAAAAGGTCCCTCTTTCTGCCCGAACAACCCTTGGACAAATTTGAGTCATAAAAGATCTCAGTTTATTTGCAAGGAAAATATTGCTAAAAAGAATATGGAAAAATAAATCACCTGTGATTCTAGTATTCTGACTTCTGATGCTGCAGCAGTAGATGATTTAGTTTCTTTACTTGATGATCAGAATTTAACGGAGGCACAGGGTCTGCACCCTATGAAATTAGGATTCAAACCAAAATCAAAGTTTATGCCCCAGTTATCACTGTCATCAAGTATACAAACTTTTGTTAAATGTGTAGAAGTAGATGTAAACCGTATTGGAATTACAGGTATTGTGAGTGACAACTTAAGTAGACAAGAAAGGATAGCTTTAGATGATCTCACAAAAAGAAAAGACTTGGTGTTCAAGCCATCTGATAAAGGTGGCAACATTGTGATCCTTGATCAAGAAGCATACGTTGGCTGAGGTCAAGAGACAGCTCTCCTCCATAGAACAATATGAGGAAGTTACCTTTAGTAACTATGAGAAATCATGTAATGAGCTATTATTCATGTTAAATCGAGCAAGAGATAATGGCCTCCTAACCATAAAAGAACATCAAGCTTTAAGTAATCAATTTCCTGTGTTACCTACATTCTACTGCATCCCAAAAGTGGCACAAGAATCTAAATAATCCTCTGGGACGCCCGATAATATCTGGCATTTGGAGGACCTACTGAAAGCATAAGTAAATATATCGACCACTTTTTATGTCCCTTTGTTGAATCACTAACATCTTATGTTCGTGATACAGGAGATGTTCTAAAAAAATTAGACAAAATTGTAGTAGATGCAGATATGTTATTGGTAACTATGGATGTTGAATCCCTCTATTCCTCTATCCCTCATACAGCAGGTTTACGTGCAGCAAAATATTTTTTTGGAATTAAGAGGAAAGGAGTATGGTGAAAATACCACTCTAGTACTTGAATTCTTGGAGTTCATCCTTAAGAATAATATATTTTGCTTCGATGGCAAACTATAAAGACAACTTCGAGCACTGCCATGGGTGCGACTTGGTGCACCCCCTATGCGTGCCGGCATTTAGGATATTGGGTAAATAAAGTGGTTTTTAATGAATTGTCTACATGGATTGAGCAACATGGTTGCCTTATGGTTAAGATATGTGGACGATATTTTTGTCTATGGAAGGTGGACAAGCAATCAGTTTATTGAGTTTGTAAACATATTGAATAAAAATTATTTAAACTTATTTCTCACATTTAATGTGAGTAAGAATGTTGCTACTTTTTTGGATTTGAATATATCTAAAGAGGGTAATGAAATTCATACTAATGTCCACCATAAAAAACAGCTACAAATAGCTTGTTACATGCTGAGAGTCACCATCCACAATCTCAGAAAAATGGTGTTCTGGTTGGGCAATTTCTGAGATTAAAAATATGTTGTTCATCTTTAGAATCCTTTGAGAACCAAGCAAAAGAAATGGGTCAGAGCTCAGCATACAGCTAGAAATTACCTTTATACAGGCCAGAAGGATGCTTCAGGGGGTTGAGAATCATGCCAGGTTGGTAACACCATATAATTCACATTGGAATAAGTTACAAAGTATTTTACATTCTAACTGGCATATTTTATCAAGTGATGCATCTTTGGTAGGCTGTATTTCCAATACCCTTTATTTAACTGCTAAAAGAGCACCAAATTTGAGGGATAGATTGGTCCATAGTGAGTACAAAAGAGAACCAATCACAAACTGGTTAGTGTCAGCACGTAACCAAGTAGTATCTGTACCTTGTGGATATTGTGTCTACTGTATATATATAAAGAAATCAACTAGCTTTTGTACACCAACTAGAAAAAAGGTACATTATGTTAGAGACAGAATATCCTGTACTTCAAAGAATGTTATCTATTATTAAACAGTCCGTGCCCTAGGTTTTATGTTGGCAAAACAACAAGAGAACTCAAGAACACGGTACGTGAGCATAGAGACGACATCAAAAACAATGAGAAAGACAGTCCAGTAGCAAGACATTTTCAATCTTGTCATAATTCAGACTATAGTAAATTACAGATGATGGGTATTGAACAACTGAAAACAAACAGGCGAGCGGGTAATCTTGATAGGATTATTTTACAACATGAATCAAGATGGATTCATAGATTAAATACCCTTAGCCCTAACGGTTTAAATGAGAAAGTAGAATATTCTTGTTTTCTATAAATCATGAAGAAAAATTGAGCTTTTCAAAAACGATGAAACACGCACACTAAAATATAGAAACAAAAGAATATTAAATCTAATTTTCCATATGCACATATTTAGTTAATAGAGTTAAAAGGACTCACAGTTTAAAATAGTCTAAACTTTTTTTGTTTGAGATATCTGACAAGATGTTTCTTTCCCTTTAATTGATAACCGAACATAGTAACATAAGTTTGTTGTAAGGACTATTGGCATTTGGTATGATATCCTCATACTGAATAAGGTATGCTTTAGTAAAAGGAATATAGTATCAAATTCATGAGGGTGTTAGTATTACAGTAAAAAGGAAAGGTGATTTAATATTATTAGGTATATGTAATCACTTAAAGTACAGATGTGTGTAGTAACAAGGAATAGCAAGATGAACAAGAAAATGTTTCTAGCTTTATATATTTTCTATACCAGTCAAAATTTCACCAATCTCTAGTTTGGGAGATTACAAATTGATGCATTTATAATAAGAGTTAAAGTATCTTTTTACAATTTAATCAACCTTGACTTAGGTCTACAAGTATAAAGATAACCTTTTAATTAAGTGTATACATTAATATATACTTAAATATATGTAGCAGATACTGCAGAAATTATTATTAATTGCGAAAGTTGGTTTTAAAGCAATCAGTTCCAATCACGGTGCACTATGCACAACATGTTTTTAAAGCAGTTAAGCTAACAGCAATAGGATAACACTCCATGGAATTAGTGGCGTAACTTTGAACAACAAATTGAATAAATGAGCAGCCAAGCCTCTAGAGAAAACATCTGATGAGGCCCCGTTGTCAACCTTCAGTGGGAGGGGCGAAACGCGTCATGAGGAGTCATTGTTGACGTCACAGCCACGAGTTTGCGAACTAAGCTACAACGCTGTTACAATCGTATGCGCTCTCCCGATGAACTGCATACAAATTGGAAAGTGAAGACGCCGACCCACCGGTAAGAAACAAACACAGCGGAACACACAAAAATATTCACAGGAGCTGTAGTCCTGTTGAGCGGTGTATCTGTGCATAAGGATTATGAGGTGAGGTTGCTTTCACAGTCTTGCTAATCGTAAGAGAGCGAGTTATCAAGTGCAACATACAGCTGATACTATTTTTTTTGTTCACCTGATACATTGTATACATTTTCTTGCCGAGTGGATATAAAGAGGACTTTACCCCAATTTTATTACAGAGAAAAAGTAACAATTTATATACACAGTTAATGAAGCACCAAGAGACTGTAATTAAAGCTTTGCATGTTTGCAGCCAGAGCGTGTTTTTTTAACACTTGAGTGCCTGGCTAAGGGAAACTTTTCCTCATCTGATTTGGGATGAAACAGCAATAGGAGTCATTTTGCATTGAATACCAGAGCGTGTTATGTACAACTTAAGTGCCTGGAATCTTGCTTTGAAATCATAAACTTTCCAATATTATGCTGCTCCTTCTATTGAGGGGCCCCACATTATATTATTTATATGGCAGCTATGTGTATACTTTAGATACATGTGTATATGTATGTGTTTAATACTGCTAGAAATGTTGGTAGATTTTGAGAGCATACTGCAGTATCTTGCCTAAGATTTTGGTATTATCATAGCGTTTATAGCTGGTGGTTCATCTCTCATGCTTTTTATATTGTGTGTGTATTGTTTAATATGGAATTTGGGTGGAGAATAGACGACCCGGATTCCTTAAGAACCCTTTGTGTATATATTTAGTAATAAAGCATTTGATCCTGTGCAGCCTTGGTCCTTCTTTGATTGAATAGGACATTTATTCAATCCTTTTCTGAATACTTTGTTTCATATTATTCATTTGGGACTGCTAGCACTTAGGATTTCAAGCAACAGGATCATTTGTGTAGCACCACATTTTTATTTTTATTATTGTTGTTCAATTAAAAATATATTGTACCTAAATTTCAATTAGAAATATGTAGAAATATGTAGCTATGAATAAATAGTACATATTCTGTTATGCTTAGAAACATTGGAATATAAAATATTAAAAGGTTGGTGCACATGAGAATACGTGATCGGGTTTGCCCCAGAGTGGGGGGTTGCATGAGTGAAAACAGTTTTCTTATAATACGAGCGCAACCCGATGATCACAAACAAAGTCGGAACTTTTTATACATGAGCAGAAGTTTTATTAAAACAACTACTACTGTATATGCTACCGTAGCATATTTTGGATGCTGCTCTGCTGTGTATATTTTTATCTTTTTGTGTATCTAATAAATTGGACATTTTATTTTTCAACATGTTTTGAGGGTCTTCGTTCTTTGGAAATTTGTCTATTCCGTATTAATGGAGGAGTGGGAAGCTCCTTCTTTCCTGTTTTAAATGACCCTATTTTGTTTTCAATACGGATTCCCTTAGCCTAAACAGTCACAGTTTGGTTCCAGCCGCAGGAGTTCAAAATTGGCAAGAGAGAAAGAGGAGCGGCTACAAGGTTGCAAACAATTATAGACAGCATAGACGAGATCGGAAGCTGTAGACCTTTGACGTCATCCGGAGGTGCCAGGTACACAAGCTGCAGTAGTAGCGGGAGCGGAGGTGGCTCCTAAAGTGTTACAACCAGCTTAGTGCTAAGTGTCGGTGGATGGAGGTAAAGAAGGGCCAAGGAAGTGGTTGTATCATGGCAATGAGCAGCATTAATATGGAGACATCCTCCGAATGCTAGAACTTTTACTCATTATCAGCTGTTGATGATAAGGATTTAGCAGGTTTAGAAACTTGATGAATTTTTCTCTACGGACACTTCTAATACTAAATTGAGCGATTTATTTTGTAATATGGAATGCTACATTTGAAAGAACTAAGGTTTAAAATTAGATACATGGATTATGAATAAATATATTTCTTTAAATATGATTCCCAGGGGTCTAAGGGTGAAGAAATTCCCCACATTCGAAATCAGTTATAGTGAATTTATAAAAGAATGGAATAGAATACTATCTGAATGTTCTATTAAGCGCATGGCTATGTTGGTCAAATATAAAGCAGATTTGCTAAACACAGTGAGGGAGGATATTATATCCCTACTTCAAGAGCTTAATAAACATCAGAATGTTTATTAACAGAATCAGTAAAGAGTATGCTGAATATGATAAAATTTACAAAATGTAGTGGAATCACAGAAAAAAAAGAGGTATATACAAACTAAGCATATACAATTCCTGAGAGACCAAAACGATTATACCACAGGGCAGGTATTTTTATGGCATAAATCTCACAGACCGCAGGCAATACAAACTGCTGGCAAGATGAAGAGGTGGATAGTCAGGGGAATTTGTCTACACAGGGGTTTAATCGCAGAAGGAGGAGGAAGCAGCACAGCAGGAGCTATCCCTAACAATATTAAGAGTAAGAACATAGTTAACATGATTTAAGATGTAAATAGGACTATGAACACACTTTGTACTGTCCCCCAGGAGGCCCCGAATACCAACACCCAAATTACACCGGTTTTTTCAGTCGGCCATGGAAAGTCAAGGGAGGGGGAGGGACGGATTATGCAATGGGCACCAGAGCCAGAAACAGATATACGATCAGAGATCCACCATACAAATGAAGGAGGAAAATATAGTGATAAATATGACTTCTCACACATTAAACCAATACGAATTAAAGATACTCAACTTGGGGCCTAGAATTTTGTCCCACTCGTTAATGTGACCTTTTTCAAACTATTCTGGATGTTAATAGATTTGTGAGAAACTTACCTTACGTAGACATTTTTATAATACAGAGAGTTTATCCACTGAAGCAAGTGAAATGAATAATATAGAAAGTATAAGCACTACTGAAAATTTAAATACAATGTTCTCATTCCAGATATGCAAGATTTGGCTGCATTACAGTCACTTAGCATAGAAAGCGACCAAATATCACCAGGGGATTTAATACCGAAAATGGCATGAAATGCAAATCCAGATTCTATCCGGTACAATCTAGGGGTAAGTCCCTAGAGAATTTTCACAAAAGAGTTATGGAGGATCTCAAAAACCTGGACATCACAGCTAACTAAGGCCACCATAATCTGTCCAGAAAGGAAAGAGAAGCTATAGTTTCTCTACAGAATAATTTATTCAGTTGTTATTAAACAATCGGATAAGTGTGGTTGTATAGTAATAATGGACAGGGAGTTCTACATAAATTAGACACATAGACAATTGACACATTATTGACATTAACTCATATTTGCCATTAAGCAGAGATCCTACCATAGAATTTCAAACGTATGCTTAGATCACTCATAGATGATGGGCTATACATGGGGGTCATTGATAGGAATACATTCGAATATCTTTTAGTTAAAGATCCAATTCTACCCATTTTTTATCATATGCCCAAAGTCCATAAGGGCTTGGAGGAGGTTAAGGGTAGACCTATTGTAGGTGGGCATTAGCTCACTCTATGAAACATTTGTCAGAGTGGGTTGATAACATATTGCAGCCAGTGGTCATATCCCATACCAAGCTACCTGAGGGACACGACTCATATGTTGACCCTAGTGGAGAAAATACAGGTGGAGGAAAGCATGGAGTTGGTTAACAGTTGACGTTGCCTGCCCTGTATACCTCTATTCCCCATACTCTAGGGATAACAGTGGTCCATTTCTTTCGGACCTTTTGACCAATTACAATGATGAGACTAAGGATTTCATATTGAGGTCTATAAATAGTTTCTATTGGAACACAATTATTTTTTCCTTTGAGGGGGTTTGCTACCTCCAGAAGAGGGGGTACAGCTATGAGAGCAAAATTTGCCCCATCATATGCCAACCTGTTTATGGATTGGCTTGAATATACCTTTCTTCTGGGGGATAGCAACCCCTTCGCCTCAGGAATCCAATTTTATAAGAGATACATAGATGAGCTCAGTTTTTATCAGTACATTTGATCAGAGAGAGCAAGGAACTTTGTAGATTTCCTCAATACTTGTGTACCTGAAAATAAATTTTTACTTTGGAATGCATTGGAACTGAGATTAGCTTCTTGGATATCAAATTGATGTTTGCCTTTCAACTCAAAAGAATGGACACATAGTCTTTATCAGAAAGCCATTAAAGCCAACTCCTTATTACATGCCTCGAGTGCACACCCAAAACACGTATTTCGTGGCATCGTAAAAGGGTCAGTTTCTTCTAAATAGATGTATTAGTTCAAGAGATGTTGCATTCAAGGCAGAATCTAAGGACTTGGTAAAATAGATTTAGACAGAGAGGATATCCAGAAGGATTTAATAAACAATGCCATAGAGGAGGTTAAACAACAGGAATGGGAAAACCTTTAAGTAGAGTAATAAAGAATAAAGAACAGAACAGAGAAGTATGTTAAGAAACCTACTTTTGTTACCAAATATTCTCACAATACTATGAGGTGTGTAAAATTATCAAGAAAGATTTGCCCATTCTGTGTGGCGATGACTTACATAAAGATAGCATTAAACCGGGATGTAAATTTGTATACTCTAGAATTTAACTCTTGGCATATAATTTCCCCTAGCCAATTGAGAGCCCCTAGGAGTAATAGCTCTTGGCTTACCCACAATGGTACCTATAGATGTGGTAAAAACTGCAAAGCATGTGAACACATCAAAGTGGGTCCAAATTTCATGTCATACTCGACAGGTCAGAGTTTTGATACAAAGGGTTGCATTAAATGCTTTTCGACATTTATGGTATTTCTTATTGAATGCTCGGTTCATTCCAAACAATATATCGGGATGACCACTCGAGATGTCAGCACCAGGATACGTGAGCATCTTGGATACATCTCAAATGTCAAAAGGTGCTCAGAACTGGCACGTCACTTTATAGACGATCATAAAGGATGTGTGTGCACTCTAAAATGGAATGCCATAGAACTTATTAAAAGCTCACCCAGAAGTGGAGATAAGTGGTCCAATTCTAGCTAGACAGGAGGTATATTAGATCAATAAACTGGGTATCCTGATTCCAGCAGGTTTTAACTCAGCAAATGATATCATTAACTTTTGGGAATAATTATGTTTTAGTTCCTTTATTCCACTCCTCTATGACCCCATATAATTTTACTAGAAGTACAACTTAGATAGACCTGTCTATGGGTTCCACACCTTCCAGTTTATTACAGTTTGATCATAGTTTAGCTAGGATCTTTATATGCAAGGTTTGAAAAATAAACATAAATATGCCATTTCTAACCAAATTGTATTATATTCATCCATGTTCACAATGTTAGAATTTTTAGTATGTGCATCCTTTGCAGCACTCAGTTTACTTACAGTATTGTAAGCACAAGTGTAATTGGTCTTAGGTAATAAACTGGATAATAGCTTGCGGATGTAACTATCTTTGAACTATATGGACGTGATGACTCGAATTTAAGTCACAACTTTTAGAATGTTCTTTTTATCACTGTTTTAGAACAGTATGTATTTTGATATATGGCTGATATGTATATAGTTATAATAGCTTTAACTGGTTAAGTTGATTAAGGTGGGTAATAGAACATTTATTGTATATCATGATCATGAAAAAGGGTTAATTCACCTATGGAGAAAACAGCTCTGTAAGTAAGAGTAGAGGGGAGGGGGTTCTTTGACCCTGTTGTCTAAATACAAGTAGCAAATGTATTAGGTGTGTGTGTTTTTAATTACCAATCACATGAGAGTTGGTCCTTTAAATTTGAGTAGCACTTAACATCACATAGGAGGTCTATGATTACGGCAAATTAATGCTGAAATGCGTAAGACTGTGATCTTACTTGCTACCGTAGCATATTATTGGATGCTGCTCTGCTGTGTATATTTTTTTATCTTTTTGTATCTAATAAATTGGACATTTTATTTTTCAACATGTTTTGAGGGTCTTCGTTCTTTGGAAATTTGTCTATTCACTTATTTAAAACACTCCACTTGTAATCAGGTCCATAAAATGTATGAACTTGTCTAATACAAAGTATCAAAATATTAAAAATTGGAAAGCAGCCAATGTAAGAATACCAATACAAAAAGTAACAAATATATAAAATAGTATACAAAGTCACCAGCAATTGTCTTTATTATTGCAAGTTCTAGTATGCTCCACAGTTGATGAAAGATCCTAATTGTTTGCAGCTTGTTACCCATAAGAGCAATAATTCCATATTCCTAAAAAAACAAATACAGCACAACTCTGACTCGAGGATATTTTTATTACAATAAAATTAGGGCTAAAACAATTATGCACTTACTTTAGAGCAGAGTAAAACAGCATCTCATCACAAATATGTCTCATTTATTTTGTCTGGCTGAAAGTCCACACAGCGTCCTTCTCCGTAGCCGTTGTGACTTTATAGCTTAGCTCATATTGAAGAGGATAAACAAACACCGCTAACAGTGAATCGAATCCATGAGGGGTCTAGTGATCCTGAGATGTATCCGTACTCTGGCAGCCAGTGTGTATTCGAATCGCCATTAGCGGTGTTTTGGGTGTTTGCATATTCACTTTGATACAAGCTGAGCTATACAGTGAGAAAGGGCCGCTGGTTACGGAAAAGGACACTGTAAGACTTTCAGCCAGACAAACTGAATGAGACATATTTGTGATGAAATGCTGTTTTAAATCTGATCTGTGCATATTTTGTTTTTGCGCTGATTTTATTGTAATAAAATATCCTTGAGTCGGAGCTCCTTCTAATCATGTGCAATAATCATATTATATACATATATGCAGTTTGTAATTGACTGATGGCTGTCACATGCTGCATTAGGAAGGGACATGTAACTTAATTTGACATTTCTCAGCAAAAAAATCTACTATTCATTTAAAATTCAAACTGTGTTTTTGCATTGTCTCTTTAATATGCATATATTGATTATGCTATTATATTGTGATTAGTGGTCCTTTATTATGATTTGTGTTTATCAAGCACATCTTTAGAGACTTTGAACCTTCTGTTCATAATTGCCGTAGCAACAGAAACCTCCACTTATGGTAACGTGGTGCTAATATTTGCACTACAACTGCTAAGCCAGTATGTTTTTTTTTCTTTTCTGGTGTATAATCAAATACAAATTGAATACAGAATATTGTTTTCTACAGCACATAATTTTATAGTTTACCCTTTGCATAAAATAATATAATGCAGCACAATTACTAGCACAATATATTATTTTTTTTTAAATTTTATTTTAAGGCTTCAATCTATTATTAGTGTAAAGTAAAATAAAACCATTGAAAAGGATGGTTCTGGTTTAAAGGGACAGTTTATTGTTTAAAAAGATCATTTATTACCACAATTCCTCCGTTTTTGCATAACCAACACAGTTATATTAATACACTTTTTACCTCTGTGATTACCTTGTATTTAAGCTTCTGCTGACTGCCCCCTTATTTTAGTTCTTTTGACAGACTTTCATTTCAGCCAATCAGTGCTGACTCCTAGGTAACTCCACAGGCATGAGCAACAATGTTATCTATATGGCACACATGAACTAACATTCTCTACACTGTGTGCACAATTATTATGCAAGTGAGTATTTGACCAAAATCATCATTTTATGCATATTATCCAACTCCAAGCTGTTAAACGTATTGGATTTTAAGCATATCAGGTGACGTGTATTTGTGTAATGAGGGAGGGTGTGGCCTTAGGAGATCAACACCCTATATCAAGGTGTGGATAATTATTAGGCAGCCTTCTTTTCCTTAGGAAAAAATTCAGACAGAGCATGCAATTTTAAGCATCTTTCTAATTTACTCATATTATCAATTTTTTCTCATTCTTTTGCAATCTTTATTGAAAAAGAAGGATCTAAGCTAAGGAGCCAGACAATTTTTGGGTTTAGTAACCTGGACAGCACTTGTTTATTGGTGCTGTCCAATCAGCAAGGACAACCCAGGTTGTGAACCAAAAATGGTCCGGCTTCTGAACTTACATTCTTGCTTTTCAATAAAAATAGCAAGAGAATGAAGAAAAAATGATAATAGGAGTAAATTAGAAAGATGCTTAAAATTGCATGCTCTATCTGAATCATGAAATAAAACATTTGACTTCAGTGTCCCTTTAACTAACTCTGAAAAGTCGAAAATTATAAAAAGTCTTTCAGAGGGATACAGCACTCTTGAAATTACTCAGATATTGGGGCATGATCCCAGAACATCAAATGTTTTGTTGCAAATAGTCAACAGGGTTGCACGAAACGTGTTGAGAAAAAAAGACGCAAATTAACTTCCAAAGATTTGAGAAGAATCAAACGTGAAGCTACCAGGAACCCATTATACTCCAGTGCTGCCATATTCCAGAACTGCAACCTAACTGGAGTACCCAGAAGTACAAGGTGTTCAGTGCTCAGAGACATAGCCAAGGTAAGGAAGACTGTAACCCGACCACCACTGAACAAGACGGATAAGTTGAAACATCAAGACTGGGCCAAGAAATATTTGAAGAGATTTTTCAAAGGGTTTATGGACTGATGAGATGAGAGTGACTCTTGACGGACCAGATGGATGGCCTGGGCTGGATGAGTAAAGGGCATAGAGCTCCACTTCACTCAGAGGCCAGCAAGGTGGAGGTGTGGTACTGGTATGGGCTGGAATTATAAAGATGAGTTAGTTGGACCTTTTCGGGTTGAAGATGGCATCAAAATCAACTCCCAAACCTACTGCCAGGTTTTTAGAAGACACTTTCTTCAAGCAGTGGTACAGAAAAAGTCTGCGTCTTTCAAGAAGACCATAGTATTAATGCAGGACAATGCTCCATTGCATGCATCAAAGGTACTCCACTGCGCGGCTAGCCAGTAAAGGCCTTAAAGATGAAAGAATATTGACATGGGCCCCTTCCTTACCTGACCTAAACCCTATTGAGAACTTTGTGGGGTCCTTCTTAAATGGGAGAATTACAGTAAAGGAAAACAGCACAACTCTCAGAACAGTGTCTGGGAGGCTGTGGTTTCTGCTGCACAAAAGTTGGACCGTCAACAGTCTCAAGAAACTGACAGACTCCATGGATGGAAGGCTTATGACTGTTATTGAAAAGAAGGGTGGCTATATTTTTTCTGACTAATTTAAAAAGGAGTTTACATTTTCTTCCTCCTGTATCATGTGATAGTCATCAACCAATCACAAAAATACATACAGTGGGTATTGAAAAGAAGCACCCCCCCTTGAAAATAATCACATTTTGTTGCTTTGCAGCCTGAAATAAAGACACACAGTTTTTGTTTATCCAGTTGTAATTACTTCAGTGCAACTTAAAACATCCAAGTGAAAGAATAAAGATTCTCGCGTTCAGAGAGGGATTGTCTGGTATTTCGGGGCTGGACTGTACTGTGAAGTCGGAATCAGACTGATATGCTTCTGGAAAGTTCATCTCTGTGAAAGGCAACATGTTGAGTAAAAAGAGGCTGCTTCTTGGGTAGTAACTAGAAATAGAACAAGCTATTATGCTATTGTTCGTTTTCAGGTTGAGCACTTCTCTCTTTTTATTTATGCAATTATGAAATTTTGGGAAGTTTCCCTAAGTGTGATGCGGGAATCCAGATGTGGACCCGTTGCTCATTGTGCCTAGAGGGATTAGGCTGCACCTCACTGACGAGGCCCACAATAGGCCAAAACGTACGTCTGGGGTTTTGCTGTTTCTCTCGTTCAGAGAAGGATTGCCTTTTATTTCGGACTGGACTGTACTGTGAAGTCAGGATCAGACTGATATGCTTCAGGAAAGTTCATCTCTGTGAAAGGCACATGTTGAAGCAAAAAGAGGCTGCTTTTTGGGTGGTAACTAGCCATATAACAAGCATATTTTTCATTTCCAGGTTGAGCGCTTCTCTCTTTTTATTTATGCAATTATGACATTTTGGGAAGTCTTGCTAAGTGTGATGCAGGAATCCAGATGTGGACCTGTTGCTCAGTGTGACTAGAGGGATATGGCTTCACCTCACTGATGAGGCCCACAATAGGCCGAAACGTATGTATGGGGTTTTGCTGTTTCTCTCGTTCAAAGAAGGATTGCCTGGTATTTCGGGGCTGGACTGTACTGTGAAGTCAGGATCAGACTGATATGCTTCAGGAAAGTTCTTCTCTGTGAAAGGCACATGTTGAGCAAAAAGAAGCTGCTTCTTGGGTGGTAACTAGCCATAGAACAAGCTATTATGCTATTGTTTGTTTACAGGTTGAGTGCTTCTCTCTTTTTATTTATGCTAATTATGACATTTTGGGAAGTTTCCCTAAGTGTGATGCAGGAATCCAGATGTGGACCAGTTGCTCAGTGTGAATAGAGGGATATGGCTGCACCTCACTGACGAGGCCCACAATAGGCCAAAACGTACTTCTGGGGTTTTGCTGTTTCTCTTGTTCAGAGAGGGATTGCCTGATATTTCAGGGCTGGACTGGACTGTGAAGTCAGGATCAGACTGATATGCTTCAGGAAAGTTCTTCTCTGTGAAAGGCACATGTTGAGCAAAAAGAAGCTGCTTCTTGGGTGGTAACTAGCCATAGATACAAGCTATTATGCTATTGGTTTGGTTTACAGGTTGAGCGCTTCTCTCTTTTTATTTATGCTAATTATGACATTTTGGAAGTCTCCCATAGTGTGATGCAGGAATCCAGATGTGGACCAGTTGCTCAGTGTGAATAGAGGGATATGGCTGCACCTCACTGACGAGGCCCACAATAGGCCAAAACGTACTTCTGGGGTTTTTACTGTTTCTCTTGTTCAGAGAGGGATTGCCTGGTATTTCGGGGCTGGACTGTACTGTGAAAGGCACATGTTGATATTTTAGGGCTGGACTGTACTGTGAAGGTCAGGATCAGACTGATATGCTTCATGGAAAGTTCTTCTCTGTGAAATGCGCATGTTGAGCAAAAAGAGGCATGTTTCTTGGGTGGTAACTAGGCCATAGAACGAAGCTATTATGCTATTGTTCATTTCCAGGGTTGAGCGCTTCTCTCTTTTTATTTATGAAAGATATACACCAACATGTCAGGCAAAAATAAAGACAATTCAAAAACAAAATCACTGAGTTGTAAAAAGGATCACCCCCTCTTAAAATAACTTGTAAACTCTATCAGGTGCAGCTAATCACCTTCTCAACAACACGCACAAAGCATTTGACCTTCAACTGTAATCAGCTGTGGGCATATTGATTAGCTCAGCATGAAAAGAGCTTTCCTGGAGAATCTCAGTCCCTGTAGTAAAACTGAAGCAAACAATCAACTATGGGTGGAAAGGCACTAGTCAAAAGATCTCCGGGATAATATTGTGGAGACCGGCACAAGTCAGGAGATGGATAGAAGAAATTATCAAAGGCTTTATCAATGCCTAGAAGCACAGTGAAGTCTATTATTTAAGAAGTGGGAAAGTATTTGGTACAACACAGACCCTCTCTGGATCAGGACGTCGCCCCAAACTGGATGAAAGAGCCAGGAGGAAACTGGTCAGAGAGGCTACCAAGAGGCCCACAGCAACTCTGAAGCAGTTGCAGAAATGTAAGACAAAGAGTGGTCATTGTGTGCATGTGACAACAATATCACAAATTCTCCACAAATGTGGCTTGTATGGGAGGGTTGCAATAAAAAAGCCACTCCTTAAGAAAGGACACATGCAGTCACAACTGAGCTTTGCCATAACACACCTAGGAAATTCTGAGACCACATAGAAAAAGGGGTTATGGTCAGATGAGACTAAAATTGAATTTGAACACCAAAAAATATGTCTGTAGGCAGGGACGAAACTACAGGGGGTGCAGAGGTTGCAATTGCAACTGGGCCCCCAAGGGTGGGGACCCAGCTTCAATTTTTTTTTAAAATAAAAAATGTTGACCTGCCACTGCCTGCACTGATATCATGTGAGTGGGACATGATGCTTCACTAGTGTCTCTGACTACAGGGGTCTTTCTGTTTTACCCATTGGTGTTTATGTGTGTGTATGTGTGTATATATGTATGTGACTGTTTGTGTATTTGTGTATGTATGTATGTTTGTGGAACCAGCAAATTACAGACCTTGTTACTACAGCAATGGGGGAGAGGGTAAACAGTGTCACTATACAGTACCTCTATATACAGTATGGGGGGCTGGACTATGTCACAGACTACTGTGGTCACTTTATAAAGTACTGGGGTGGGTAGGGTCAGGCCAGCCATCTCACCGGCAGATTACATACTGTGTCACTGACTCACTATATACAGTACTGGTGGGTTAAACAGTGTCACTATATACAGTAATAGGTGGTCAGACCATCTCACAGACTGTGGGCACAGGGCACCTCCTTTTGCAGACATGTAATCTGATTCACATTTTTTTTCTGTTTTAAATGTTAAAAAAAAGATATGTATCAAATTCCCTTTTTTGGGGGGTGGGGGGGGGGGGCTTCTTAAATTCTTGCACCTGGGCCCTGTGGTTTCTAGTTACACCTCTGTCTGGAGGAAATCCAATTAGAGCACACCATCCAAATAACACCATACCTACTGTAAAGCATGGAGGTGGTAATATCCTGTTATGGGTCTGTTTTCTCTGCAGCAGGCACTGGAGCACGTCAGGATAGATGAAGGAATAATGGATGGGGCAAAATACCATCAAATTTCTTGAGGAAAATCTGTTGCCCTCTGCCCCGGGAAGTTGTTGTCAATGGGAAGAAGGTTTACTTTCCAACATGACAATAACCCAAAGCACACAGCAAAAAATGATCACACAGTGGTTGAAAGAAAAAAAAAAGGTGAATGTCCTTGCATGGCCTAGTCAGAGCTGAGATTTAAACCCATTGAATATCTGTGGCATGACTTGAAGACTGCAGTCCACAAACGGTCACCATCAAATGTAACAGAACTGGAGCAGTTCTGCAAAGAAGAGTGGGCAAATATTGCACAGTCTAGATGTACAAAGTTGTGTAGAAACATAGCCCAACAGACTAAAGGCTGTAATTAGAGCAGTAATTTCAACTGGATAAAACAAAAAATGTGTCTGTCTTTATTTCAGCCTGCAAAAGCAACAAAATGTGATTCTTTTCAAGGGGGGTGATTCTTTTCAATACCCACTGTATATGTATACACTGTGAATTCTTATACACATGCTCAGTAGAAACTGGTCCTCAAAAACAGTGTGAATTTATAAAGACTGCGCACAATTTCATAATGGAAGAAAATTAAAAAGTTCTTTAAAATTGCTGTATCTGAATCATAAAAGTTTAGTTTTTGACTTAAGTGGTCCTTTAAATGCTTTTGACAGGCTGTGACCTTGAACGTTACCATAAAGGTTAAAAAGAGATTAAAAAAAATAAAGTTGCTAAGCTTTTCAACTTGAATAGCATATAGGGTGATGGAAGTGAGACAAAGCAAACTGAATTCAAGGGGACGGGATAAATCATTCATACCTTAGTGAAGAAAAAAGATCATAACTTACAGAAGAAAAAATACTAGTAAGGATGAGTTGCTTTAGTATTATATATCCCTTTCACGTTCTGTATGTCAGACCTATCTTTTGCAGTATCTGTTGTGTCTGAAAGTACTGATTACGGATGCAATGTCTGTTCAAAGCCCCTTGTGACAGAAGGCTAATTTCTATTTATCAGTTCATTATATATGCTTCTCATTTCATTTAGGTTTGTTTTATTAATGAGTAAATTCTCATTTCCGTCTGAACTCCCCACTCAGGTGCTCTAATATTGGTTTTTGTATTTTAAATTCCAGGTACGAAAAAAAATGTATATTCTGGAACAACTTACATTAATAGCAGTAACAATTTTATGATGGAGCATGAGCCTTGGGACTTGCTGACTAAGGGCTAGATTACAAGTGGAGTGCTATTTAGTGATTTTGCTATAGCGCTAATTGCGATAGAAGTATACTTTTTGAGGGCGTCGGGTTGCGCTGGTATTATGTGTTGAAAGTAAAAAGTTATCGCGCTTGCACTAAACCGAAGCGTACAAAAAGCTAAACAATATTGCGTGCGTGTCTCACGTACTTAAAGGGACAGTCTAGTCAAAATTAAACTTTCATGATTCAGATAGGGCATGCAATTTTAACTTTTATCATCAAATTTGCTTTGTTCTCTTGGTATTAAGTATTGAAAGCTAAACCTACATAGGCTCATAAAGTAAATTTCTAAGCCACTGACGGCGATCACTTATCATAGTGCATTTTGACAGTTTTTCACAGTTAGACAGCGTTAGTTCTAGTGTCCCATATAGATAACATTGTGCTCACTCCCATGGAGTTATTTATGAGTCAACACTGATTGGCTAAACTGCATGTCTGTCAAAAGAACTGAGATAAGGGGCAAGTCTGCCAATGCTTAGATACAATTGACTTTTATCATTAAATTTGCTTTGTTCCCTTGGTGGTATTTTTGAAAAGCTAAACATAGGTAGACTCAAACTGATTTCTAAACCGTTGAAAACTGCCTCTTGGCTCAGAGCATTTTGAAAGTTTTTCACAGTTAGACAGTACTAGTTCATGTGTGTCATCTTAGATAAACATTGTGCTCACTCCTGTGGAGTTATTTAGGGGTCTGCACTGATTGGCTAAACTGCATGTCTGTCAAAAGTGCTGAGATAAGGGGGAAATCTGCAGAGGCTTAGATACAAGGTAATCACAGAGGTAAAAAGTATATTAATATAACTGTGATGGTTAAGCAAAACTGGGGAATAGCTATTAAAGGGATTATCTATCTTTTTAAACAATAACATTTCTGGTGTAGACTGTCCCTTTAACTGCAAAGAGCTCTGATGCACTTCTATATATGTCTATATATGTGTACATATGTATTTATGTGTTTATTTCTGTATATATCTATTTACAGAAATATATACATATATAAATACATAAATACATATGTATACATATATAAACACACACACAGACACACACATATATATATATATACCTATACATATTTATACTGTACATGTATATGTATGTATCTCAATGTTAAAGCTCTTCGTCTTGCTTTGTTTTCTAACATCTGAGACCTCATATCTTTGAGTACTTATAACTTTTGTGTGCAATAGTTTTTTAAATAATGTTTATTAGATTGTGTTATGAGTGTAAATGTACTTTGTAATGTATTTTTGATGTGTTTGGTGACACCTTTTTATTTGCGAAACAGTTAACCACAGCTCTGAGAACATGGTAATCATTCTAGCATAAATCGTGAATAGCTTTACCATTGCCTTTTGGTAATTAGAAGGACTGCTAATTGCAGCTATGCATCACACGTCTGAAATTCCCAGCATTGAAAGGGTTAATCAGGTAGCTTGTAAGGTTAATTTTAGCTTTAGTGTAGAGATTACCCTCACACCTGACACTTCCCACCCCCTGATCCCTACTGATCGTGCTCTGGCTCCATACACGGGCAGATGCCATGACCTCAGGATCTCCACCTGTCGGCTGTAACTTAACAGCCTAGACTGCTGGAGCTCCCTGCAGCTCCAAAGTATATATACGTTGTGCTGTACGATAAGCAATGTATTGCACAACATATATACGTTGCTTTTGGTTAAGGAGTTAAACAGTTCATTTTTTTTTGGTAAAAACAAATATGTTAAATCAAAGTAAACATAAAATAAACAGATTGTGTAAAAAATTGCAAACAATTTTCTTGCAAAATTAGTACTCAGAATTTTTCAATGTAGCCCCTGCCCCCAGTGTGATAAGAGTGGAGAATTTTTAAAACGTTTTATTCTGTCAGTTCTGAGCATGAGCAAATCTGAGTCCCTTATTATCAATTTCATTCACTTTGTAGTAAACCAGCCTAGACGTTTTATGACATCAGTCTAAGGTAAACCTTCCTGCAGAGGCCACAGCCTCCTTGTAGGGCTGTGACAGGAAGTAAAAGACCCCTCAAAAATTTAGTATAAAAAATAGATAAAGGGTTAAATCAATTTATATTGATGAATAATACATATTGCAATGATTTCTATGAAGTATAATAAACTGCTTAGTGCTTTTTTTTATTACAACAATGAAACAGACTGTTTAGCATCCCTTTAACTGCTCAACAACCACCACGTACCCTCTATATCGCTGCTCGTTAAGGGTTTTCTTGTCTATAATAGCACGGGTCTGCAAGACTTCACTATTAAAGCCTTCCTCCCTCCTGCAGGGCTCCTGAAATAGTGTGGGGTATGTCACTGGTAATTAAGGGGTTAACAGGATGGTTTGTATTATTTAGCATAGAAGATTGAGGGATGCTAAGATAAAGGCTATAACTCTCCACATTACACAGGTCTGCTATAAAAATACTTTTCGTGATCAAAAAACATCAACGTAACATAACACCTTTAATTAGAAATTTGTACCATGCCTACTTTGGAGTGACACTCAGAGATCAAGACAAACCATTGGCTCCCCACAATGTTTGTTTTATATGCATAGAGAATCTAAGGAAGGCAAAATAGAAGGCATTCAGATTTGGAGTGCCAATGATATGGAGGGAGTAAAAAAATCACTGTGCCGACTGCTATTTTTCATCTTGTGATGTTAAAGGTTATAACTCAAAAAATAAGAAAGCCATTGTCTATCCAGATCTACCAGCAGCTATATGACCTGTTCCTCATAGCTCAGAAATTCCAGATCCTCTGGCACCAGAAACATTGGAAGATTTGTCTAATATTGCAGATTCAGATGAAGATGATGAAGAGAAAAGCAACAGACGCAAAAGAAAAAGGGACTACTAAGCTTTTTGACTAAAGTTAAAGTTATTTTTGGTAAAATAAACATATTCAGAACTGGCCACAAAATAGATTTAATCTGGTAATGTTGCACTACTAATTTCATTCAGTCTAATAATCCAACGATTCCAACAAAAAAAACGTCAAAGCCAGTTGTAAAAAAAACTGCATGTGATGAAGCAAATCTGAGCTCATTTTTGCAATCAGCACCACAAATTCATATAAAACCACAATACATATCTTAAAGTTTTTATGACCCTCAATTTTTTCAGGGATGTGTTATTGTTGTGCATCTTACGCTAATTATAAGTGTGCCTTGTAAAATGTAATCGGTTTTGTATGGTACGTAATTGTTATTATATTGTATGTGCACAATGTTTAATAAACATGTTTCTTCAAAATATCCAATTCCAATATCTAAGGCTTGCCATCATTTTGCAACGGTCCTATACTTGTTCTTGCTATGCTCATATTGTTTCTTACCCAGAATGTTTAATTTCATTTAATATTAATTTCCACTTATTTTTCTAGATTTTATTTGCTTTCTGTGCTTCCATTCATTATTTCCTCTTCCTTGAATGTTAGTTACTGTGCTTTAGCAACATGGGTATGGCTAAGTATATACTATATATATATATATATATATATATATATATATATATAAAGGGGTGGAAAAATATTACTATAGTTTACTAGTCATGGATTAAAAGCTACTAGCCCAGAGGGAAAAAGTTACTAGTTCACTCAATGTTAAAGATAGGAAAAAGTCAAATTTCTAATTCGTCCACTAATTTTTGAAAAATATTTTATATGTAATATTTCTATAATGCGATATAAGATGAGTAATTCTTCATGTGCACTAAACCCGACAAATTGTGAAACATGCATTGTGTTACGCTTATTTGACATTCCTATGTTCTTCACTGAGACAAAAATGACATTTTTATTATTAAATATATATATATATATGTTACGGGTAAAGTAAGATATCCAGGTAATCTTAGGATTACCCGGGTAAAATGGAACATTACCCAAGCGGCTGTGGGTAAAGCCTGATGTACTGTAATTCCCTCATTGGGGAATAAGCCCCCATTTAACCCCCCAGGTGGAGGCAAAAAAGATAGTGAAGATGGGGAATTACAGTGCATCATATATATGTTTGATGCAGTGACTTGATGAAGCGCATGCAATTTGAGGGGATTTATGATGTTACATCAGGCTTTACCCACAGCCGCCTGTGTAATGTCCATTTTACCCGGGTAATACTAGGATAACCCAATATCTGACTAAACTCATAACATATATATATATATGATAATGTTAATGTAAATATATCTATAGGAATAGTCATACAGGTATAGGTATGTACAGATTTATATATAGAAATATATATTTACAATAAAAGTTACATTATTCTGTATATGAAGAACATTGATGGAATGCTAAATGTGTACAGTAAATATACAGTGAACACACATAAATACATCTGTACACACCTCTATATATATATTATGTTGTGCTTGGTGCAACTTTATTTTTAACACGTTACCCTATACCTGAAGGTTTCCGTCGCGCTAACCTGACTACCATAAAATGTGATTGCTCTCTCGCGATCAAATTTACTTTTAACTTGTAAAATGCATACTATTTCAGAGGTGCACAAAAAGCTGATATCGCTTGCTCACAACAGTTAGTGTGCCACTTGTAATCTAGTCCTCCGTTGGTAGAGGGTGGACTAGAAATGTATTCATGTATATGCAGTTATGTCACTCTTTGTGTCAGCACCAGCTCTAGAAATGTGATCAGCCACTTGCACTGTAAAAGTTATTACAGACAGAAGTAATAGATTTTATACTCAATCAATAAATTAGGTGAGTGTGAAATTGTTTTTAAAGCGTTAACACCTTGTTGCTGGGTTTTTTTAATAGACAGTCTCCACTAGGGTTGCCACCCACCCCGGTTTCACCGGGACAATCCCGCTCTGAGGCTCTGTGTCCCGTGTCCCGGAACTAGCCTCAAATGCCCCGGGCTGAGCGCTCCCCTGGCGCAGCAATGACTCAAGCACAGACTTTGCAAACAATAAGCTGGCCAGAGGAGCGCTTAGCCCGGGGTTACTAACCAGGACCGGGTAGGAGGGGACCATACAGCTCTCAATATTATCCCCTGACATTCACCCTCAGTATTAGTCTTACTGACAGGCAGCTCCAGGTTGCCATGGTGATAAGGCTATGCCGGGTGACAGCCGCAAACCGCTTCTCATTGCGACCTTGAGGATGTGTGACACAGCACCGTGCGGCTGAGGGAGAGAGTACAGCGGCTGGAAGTGGGACAGTAGAAAGAGCCAGGCTCCGGTGCGCACATCACAGCCCCCCCCCGGCCCAGATCCCCGAGCTCAGCCCAGCCTCCAACAGCGACAGAGAGATGATCCTGGCCAACTTCCAGGTACAGCTGAGGGAGCAGGCTAAACAAAGATCTCGGGGTGGATAGGCAGCCTGGGTCTTTGACAAACACTGAATCAGGAGAAGGGATCAGCCTGCACTATGCTCTCCTTGTTTGTTATCTCGGTCCCCACTAATCTCTGCTGCCACTAGATCTATATGGATGGTCAAGTTCTCATCTTAAATCCGACTTTTCTTTTCCCTGCTGTGTCTGTGTGTCGTATAATATATATATATATATATAATATATATATATATATATATATATATATATATATATAACATATATATATATATATAGATAGATATAATATATAATATATATATATATATAATATATATATATATATATAATATATATTATATATAATATATAATATATATAATATATATATGTATTATATATATATAATATATATATAATATATATATATATAATATATATTTTTATATATATATTATATATATATTTATATATATATTATATATATATATATATATATATATTTATATATATTATATATATATATTTTTTTATATAATATATATAAAAAATAATTTCATGATGAATTTAAGGTCGCGACAAGCCACGCCCAAGCCATGCCCCCAAGCCACGCCCTCTCCACGCCCCACTTAAAAAGTGTCCAGGATTTTTTTGGGCAAAAGGTGGCAACCCTAGTCTCCACCCTTCACTTGTCTAATTTGAAGGAGCCAATCTGGACTTGTTAAAGGGGTAGGTAGCTAGACAAGGTTATTTTATTAGTAAACTAACTCTTCTTTGCTTTGCAGTTTATAATCTTGTTATCTCTGCTGAAGCCAATTATGGACAAATAGGTCAGTTAGGTTTGTGAAGCTTATAGTATGCACTTTAAGTTCATAAACCTGGAAAACCCACAATTTACAAATTTAAATTACAGGAAAAAGAAGCAAAATAAATAACGTCAGTATTCAAAAGTTGTTTGACTAGAAGTTTGCTATTACTTTACGGAGCGGATTCCTTCTTGTGAAAGTACAACACACTAAGATCTGGATTAACTCATATCTTAGTTACTGCACTTTCACAAGAAGGAATCTGGCTCTGAAAAGAACCGAACGAGTGGTCGCCTTCTTCTGCATTCAGATTATCACAAATAATTAAAATGCACATGCCCCTTTACAAAGTATAATTAAAGATTTTATATGTCTAAAGGTCTTTACTGACCCTGAAGGACAGTTTATACAAGAGATGTTTATATTAAACAAGATAAGTAAACCAAAAAAGCAGCAAGTAGTACTATCTAATTTATAGTAAAAAAATTACTTTCATTTCCAAACATAAAGTGTAAGTTTCTTCCATCTATAATTGTTATTATAATGACTTTGATTGGAATTTGTGCACATTTAATCCCTAAAACCGATAGCTATCCCTTTAAGATTTAATCCATTTGTACAACTCCTGTGCGATCTGGATATGAGGCCCCGGTCGATTGCCTAAGAGAGGAGGGGCCAGTGACCTCACTCTAGGTGTAGGGCGTGTCTTCTGAGCCGTTGCTCACTTTCTCCTCAGCGTCGGAAGAAGCGGACCTGGAAAGAAGCGTTCCTGTACTTACCATGGCGGATCTCCAATCAATTCTCGGCACGGTCCAGGAGCTGGTGAGGACGAAGGGAGTCGAGTGGTTGAAGAAGAGACTAGTCCCTGAAGAGGTCGACGGATCCGCAGGAGCAGAGACGGTGGGTGCAGGAGCATCTAGGCCTGTCCGGAGATCTCGTCCACCGGAGAGGCTAAGTCCATCGAGTGGCAGGAGGCGGGAGTCCAGCAGCAGAGGAAGAAGATCGGTGAAGGCGTCGTCAGCAGGAGGAGTTCCAGTGCAACGGGCGGTGCAGGCCTGCACCGTCGCATCCAAGGTTGGAGTAGGCAGCAAGCGTCGGAGCAGGAGCGGAGTCACCGGCGACCAGGAGGAGTTACGGATTCCGGTATCGGAGCCTGAGACAGGTAATTTTTTCTCTCTTTCAGGTTGCGGTGAGGTGTCCGGTGGGGAGCAAATGGCAGAGGAGGCCGCAATGGGGGCAATAGAGAGCAATTCGGATGAGGAGGCCCCTGCAGTTTTGGTGCCTTTTCGGAACAGGTAAACGGCCATTTTCAGGCCCAGCCGGCATGTCTGACAGGACGAGCTTTACGGCCTCAGGGCCTGGGGGGAATCAAAAGAGGGACATTACGGCTCTTATTAAAGATGCCAGGGGTAATACAAATGTTTATTCTGTGAGAGGGAGCATAACGGGCGCTAGGCCTGAGGCCAATGCGACAGCAGGGCCTACGTCAGAATCAGCTAGGAGGGCATTAAACTTTGATGACCCTGCAAATAAAGGGTCTGGTAGAAAGGCATTAAAGAAGACTAAATATTGTGATTTGGTTTCCGGAAAAGATTACATTGTGTCCAAGGATGCTAGTTTAGTTGGAAGGGAGGAGGTAGGAAGGAGTACTGATAATTATAGTTTAGGTTTAGATAATAGTCAGAGTAGTAGGGAGAGGCATAGTTTTGGTAGTCAGAGTATTAAGGATTTTAGGGGGGCTGCCGTTAGGCAGGGTAATGTTTCCTTTTCTCCAGTTGTTTTTCAGAATAGGTGTGACACAGCAGGACAGAAGGATTTCACTCATCGGAGTGAACATGAAGACGTAGATTCCTTATGGATTGAGGATCATTATAGCGACTTTGGAGAGGAAGAGGAGCAATCGACATCTGTTTCAGGACCAGCTGCTTCGGAAGAGGTAGGGGGTATGGAAATGTTGTCACATTTAATTAGGGCACTAATTCCTGAAAAAAGAGAGAATATTAATAGTAGCGTTATTGATAGGAGTTTTCACTCAGTTGAGGATAAGGAAAGTTTTGCTAGGCCTATCTCTGATAAGGGGAACAGGGCAGCTAATTTAGACATTAGTGGTAGGTGTGTAGCTAACAGGGGTTACGCATCCTCTCGGTCACTGGGCAGTTAAGGAGGAAGAGACAGACAAGAAAGAAGATCCAGGATTCCAGTTGCACGGCGTCAGGTAAGATCCCGGTCGCCTGTTAGCGTCAGAAAGAATCAGGAGTCAGGAGAAACGGCTGTTTGGGGTACTCTCGACAGTCAGTCAAGGGAAAGAGTGAGATACAGGAGATCTAGGACTCCGGATAGAAGGAGTCATAAAGAAAGGGATGGTCTGAGGCAGGGAAGTGAACCTAGACGCCTGGACACAAGGAAGGAAGCAGGTATATCAAAGGAAGGTTCTAATGTTTCATGTGTTGAAGGTGTGAGTAGTGGTGTGATTCCTGTGCAGAATGCAAATGTTTCTGATGATCGCTGTGAGGTGCTATTAAGAGGTTTAAAGGATTTAGTATCTCAAATGGAAAGTGGTTCTCATTCTAATATTAGTGTTCCTTCGGGCCCCGTGGGCGCTTGGGTTTCTCAGCACATGGCATCTGGGGGAGGTCCCCTGGACCAGGCTGGTTCTGTTGCATCTGGTATTCCTTCAGTTTCTGGTCAGGTTAGAATATCTGACCAGGCCCTTAGGCGGCCTTGTCTGTGTTCAGTTGGGCCTTTGGGCATTCATTTATCTAAAGATATAAAAGAAAAAATTTGGAGGCGTGAATTTGTTGAGATATTTTCTCTGCTTCCGGTGGATCAAAGTTTTGACAGTAAGGACGATTCAAAGAGTGATTCTAGTAAGAAGGAGGAGGACGAGCCTAGAAAGAGATTTAGGAAGATTCCTAAAACGTTATCTAACTGGTCTAGGGACTTTTGCATTTTGGCTAGTGTGATCGGTGAGAGGAACCCAGAGCTGTGTTCTTCCCTTTTTTGCTATTTGGACGAGATAGCTAGTGCTTGTCGTACTTATGGTGGTCTGGCATGGTGGAAGTATGACGAGCAGTTCCGTCAACGTCTGGCGGTTCGTCCTGAGATGCTTTGGGATGATAGGGACATGGGTATTTGGCTGCCTGGAGCTTATGACTCCTTTAAGGTCAGCTCAGTCCTTTCGGGGTTCAGGAGTTGTTGCCGGTGCATCATCTGCGGTGGCCTTTAGGAAAGGTCTCTGTTTTCAGTTCAACGAGGGAGCGTGTAAATTCAGTTCAGCTTGTAAGTACAAGCATGAATGCTCCTTTTGTGGGGGAATTCATTCCAGTGTCAAGTGCTTTAAGAGGGTTAAATCTTCATCAAAAGTTGAGAGTGTCATTCAAGGCCAAGACTCCGGTGAAGGTAGAAAAGATGGAGCCTTGGTTAAGGTTGTACGGTAGGAGGAAAGGTTCGGCATCTGATGCGGAAATTTTGTTTAAGGGTTTCAATGATGGCTTTCTTATTCCTTTTGTAGTTGGGATCAAATCTGTTTTTGCTGGTAATCTTAAGTCCGCAAAAGAATTTCCTGGTGTTGTTTTGGAGAAGATTCAGAAGGAGGTGTCTCTTGGTAGAATGGCGGGTCCCTTCGCTGTTCCTCCTTTTGATAATCTAAGGGTGTCCCCCTTGGGTGTTGTTCCAAAGAAGGTTCCGAATCAGTTTAGGCTTATTCATCACTTGTCTTTTCCGAAAGGTTTTTCGGTTAATGACGGTATTGACCCTGAACTGTCTATGGTAAGATATGCTTCTTTTGATAAGGCTTTATCATTGGTGAGAGAAGCGGGTCCTAATGCCTTGTTGGCTAAGGTTGATATTGAGTCGGCTTTTAGACTTTTACCTGTTCATCCTTCTTGTCACCACTTATTGGGATGTTTTGTAGATGGTTCCTATTTTGTGGACTTATGTTTACCTATGGGCTGCTCTATTTCTTGTTCCTTATTTGAAAAATTCAGTTGTTTTCTGGAATGGGTGGTTAAACAGATCTCTGGGCTTTCATCGGTTATCCATTATTTGGATGATTTTCTTTTCGTGGGTCCTTTCAGACTTAATTTGTGTCAGGTGCTTATGGACTCTTTTGTTGCTATGGCTGGGGATTTTGGTATTCCAATCGCCAGTGATAAGTCAGAAGGGCCTTCTTCTGTAATCAGTTTTCTGGGTATCTGCATTGATACTGTGGTTATGGAGTGTAGGCTGCCTGAGGATAAGGTGAAAGATTTGTTTTTTTTCAATTGACTTTGCCCTCAAGAAAAAGAAGCTGTCATTGAATAAATTCAATCCTTAGTTGGTAAGCTTAATTTTGCTTGTAGGATTATCCCAGTTGGCAGGATTTCCTGCAGGAGATTGTCGTTGTCAACAGTTGGGGTTAAGATTCCCCATTTTAGGATACGTCTGTCTGCTCATGTTAAGGAGGATTTACGTGTTTGGAAGGCCTTCTTAAAGGAGTTTAATGGTAAGTCTTTAATTCAATCTGCTGAAATTTTGAACAGTGAGTTGCATCTATTTACTGATGCTTCTGGAGCACATGGTTTTGGTGCTTTGTTTGGTAGCAAGTGGTGTTCAGGTTCTTGGCCTGAAACCTGGGCTGAAGAACCTCGTTTTTCTGGAGTTATTCCCGTTAGTGGTGGCTTTGAAGATCTGGGGTTGCGAGTTCGAAAACAAAAAGGTGACTTGTCATTCTGATAACTTGGGTGTTGTTTTTGCCATCAATCGTTTATCATCGAACTCTAAACTGGTAATTGGTTTGATCAGAATGTTTGTTTTCGAATGTATGAAGCATAATGTGTATTTTAGAGCTGTTCACGTTCCTGGAAAGGAGAATGTTGGGGCTGATGCTCTTTCTCGTTTTCAGTGGCAGAGGTTTCGAGAGGCTGCTCCGGATGCAGACACGGTGGGTGCTACGTGCCCGGAGGAAATGTGGTACCTGAATTTTCTAGAGTTGTGAATTGGGTGAGGGGAGCCTTAGCTCCTGGTACGTGGAAGGCTTATGTGTCGGTATGGGTGCTCTGGCTGAATAAACTGTTGGAGAACGATGGTTATGTGAATGAAGTGATTTTGCTTCTGTGTTGGATTGAGGAATGGAGAGATAAAAAAATTTCTAAGTCAGTGATAAAAAGGAACATGGTGGCATTGTCCTTTTTGTTTAAAATGTTGGATTGGTCTGATTTGTCCAAAAATGTTTGTATACGTATGGCAGTGAGAGGTTTGTTGAGGCGTAAGGTGGCTTTGGATAAGAGACGGCCTTTAGTTTTTTCTATAGTTGAGAGAATGGTGTTGATTTTGCCTAAGGTTTGTTTTTCTAGTTTTGAGGTTCTATTATTCAAGGCTTAATTTTTGTTAGCATTTTTTGGTGCTTTTAGAATTTCAGAATTGGTTTCTGCTAATCGTTGGAGTCAGGGTGGTCTTATGTTGGATGATGTTGTTTTAAATGAACATGATGTTTTTTTATGGTTAAAGAAATCGAAAACGGATCAAGAAGGTAGGGGTTGTTGGGCTTGTTTGAATGAAATTGGTGGGGTGTGCTGCCCAGTCACAGCAGTTAAGGATTATTTATGTTGTAGAGATCAGTCAGTTGGGGGAGCTTTATTGATGCACGAGGATGGATCTTCTTTATCTCGCTTTCAATTTGAATCTGTCATGAGAAAAGCTTTGGAGTATATTGGTATTAATAGTAAGGAATTTGGTTGCCATTCTTTTAGGATTGGGGCAGCTACGGAAGCTAGCATTCTGGGTTTGAATGAAAGTGTGGTTAAAAGGATTGGGAGCTGGAAGTCTGAATGTTTTAGGTCTTATGTTAGGCCAGATTTAGTGTGCTAGTTTTTGTTTCAGCAGGTCCCCCGCATTGTTGGATCGTGGGACACTCCTATGTTTACTGGGCGAGAAAGGCGGCTTCATGTAAAGATACTGGGTGTCAACTTGGTTGCCCTTCTGAGAATGTGTTTATTAAATGGTTTGGCATTAGGGGTATGAAATGGGAGCAATTGGTTGGGCAAGTCATTAGCTGGGCGAGACTTTTTCATCCTCCTGATATTCTAGTGATTCACGCAGGGGGTAACGACCTGGGTTTTATGTCTCAAAAAGGTTTAATAGACATGATTAAGTGGGATATTATTAGGTTGAAGGAATTATTTCCCAGAATCACAATTGTTTGGTCTGACATAGAATGCAGAATCTCCTGGAGATCAGCTTGGGATATTAGGCGTTTCGATGGTTCAAGAAAGAAAGTCAATAGAACTATTTCTAGCTTTGTGGCCAAATTGGGTGGGTGTGCTATTAGGCATGTGGAATTTGAAGGTGAAGTGGGTAGATGTTTCTTTTTGAATTATGGTGTTCACCTTAATGAGATAGGGCTCCATCTGTTTAATTTTAATCTAAGCGAGGGTGTGAAAAAGGCCTTAGCCCTGTGGGTTTGTGCACGATTGTAATTCGTGCAGTGGCGGGGTGCTAGCATAAAAAATTTAAATAATTATTGTGGGTACCTCCTCAGATATGGGGAGAGGTTATGGTGGGGGCGTGCCTGGCTGAGAGCCAGTGGAAGGCACGCCCTTGTGTTTTAGGGCAAGCACTTTTAAATGAAGTTTGTGTTTAATAAAGTTTTGATCTTCATTTAATTTTATAATAAATGCGGGCTGCAGCCTTTTTCACCCAAGTTCAAGTGTCTGTGTTTTTATTTATTTAGTTTAAGCATATAAAATGCCTAGATGTGTGGTCAATGAGGCCCCGGTCGATTGCCTAAAAGAGAAGGGGCCAGTGACCTCACTCTAGGCGTAGGGCGTGTCTTCTGAGCCGTTGCTCACTTTCTCCTCAGCGTCGGAAGAAGCGGACCTGGAAAGAAGCGTCCCTCCCTCCCCTTTTGTTTGGTAAGTGGCTGTCGCAGCTGGTGCGGGGTGCTAGCCTAAAAAATTTAAATAATTAGTGTCTGTGTTTTTATTTATTTAGTTTAAGCATATAAAATGCCTAGATGTGTGGTAAATTGTAGATTACAAACACTGCTGAAGAAATAAGTAGGGGAAACAGCATGCTATATTTTCATTGAGGTGTAGGAGAGAACGCCCAGTGCCTGAACAGCTTTGCAAAAACAAATGACACATAGCTCTTTATAATGAGTTGCTTTCAATTCACAACTATTGTCAGTGTCTGTAAACAACTTAGAGAAATCCTCTAATGTTCCTTTAATTACAGCGAACGTCAGCTCCAGGGCTTTTTCATATTCTGTGTAAACAGGGCCACACCCGGACATCATACACATTCGTTTGAAATTGCTGCCTCGTCTTCAGTAAACCTATTGGGAGAAAGGATTTGGAATGTGTGTTGAAGACTAAATGTAGTACAATTCCATTGTTTATGGCTAGGAAATGTTTTGTACAGTTTGTAAAGTAGGTTGTATAGATAACAGCCAGCCTCATGTTTATGTCAGAATGAATAGATCATCTCCACATTCTGCTTGCAAACAGCTGCAGTGCCTGTGTTGTTTCCTTTTTTTTAAGTGATAGTGTTTTTGTCCTGCTGAAAACACAGAACTGGAGCACAAAACAACAACAGCAGATACGTGAAAAACAAGGCTGTTTTTCATAGGCGGGTATTTCTCTCGGCTGAAACAGATGCTTCCCGGGATTCTAACCTTGTGCTGAACCACTTCATTCATCTGATAGACCAGCATTAGGATAAACCAGAACATATAATATTAACTGACTAAAATATTTTCATATCTGATATAAAAAGAGTATAACATGCATTTTCTATATCCTATAATAGCATTTTAGTCGGCTGTGATAAATGTAGGAGTTCTGCAAATGGCAGATGAATAGGCATCATTTAAAAGCACAGGCTGTTCTGGAATGCAGGGTTGAAGTGTACTGTACAGCCTGATTCCATTAATTTGTTGATGAATATGACAGTATACTCAGAACAGATATTTGTATAGGTATTATTAGGGCCTTTGTAACTCAACCCAAGTTTTAACACAATCATTTTTTATAGAGAAAATAAAGCAATCAACACTGTATTGAATCTTTGCTGATGTAATTAATTGCTGCTTTTTGCTTATTAATATCTTATTATTGCTTATTTAGGAAAACTGGATGTATATAAAAAGCAGTAACAAAGTAAAGATTAATGGATTTAGCTATCATTTAAAGTGACGGTGGAAAATGTCTTCTCGGGTCTGTTTTTGAGAACACCAGGTTCCCAGGACGATGGTAATGCAATTTTTAATTTGTATTAGAGATCATTGGGGTTTGCACAGTGCAGTCACCTTAAGACCTATTAAAATCGCATAGTGGCAAATACATATGAAATCAACATGAAATATGGGAACCACTAAAAAATAAATAAAACATTTTACATTACAACTTTGTTGCCTCTCTTTTGAGCATGAGACAATCACATTTTTTTTCACAAAATCAAAAGGTGTTTAAGATCTCTTTGCATTACATGAAAAGAGGAGAAAATAAACCATGACAATTTACTGCATTCTTTCTTACTACACATAATTAAGTTTATATCATAATCTCAAAGCGTTTACTCAGTAGCGGACCTACTCAACAGAGGGCCCTGGTGCAAGATTTTTGGGGGCCCCCAAAGGTAACTCAGTAAAAAGTAATAAATTAAATAAATTCTGCTCTGTATAATGATTTTGAGGATAGATGGACCTGAAACTTGCACTAATAAAAGGCTTCCTTGCATGTTTAGGATTGTACACATTCTGCATACACCTATGTATAAACTGGCAGTTATGGGCCCCCTCCAGCTCTTGGGCCCTGGTGCCACTGCCCCTGCTGCACCAATGGTAGTTCCGCCCCTGTGTTTACTGTCCCTTAAAGGGACATGATACTCAAACATTAAAACAAATCAACTGTAAAAAGCTGATTAGAAAATATCACCTGAACATCTCTATGTAAAAAAATAAGTTTTTTTTTTTTTTTTTTTTTTTTTTTTTTTAAAAGGTTTATTAGTTTTATACATCAATTACAAATCTGAACAATCAATCTTTCCAAATTTAACAAAATCATAATAGAACATTTTCATACTCTATACTTTCTATTTCAAATAATATATGATGCAGTATATATTTATCCAATCTTAATCTCAGACAGAGAAAATTAAATCGTATAGGGAGGATACCTGTCCGTGAAACATAACAATCATAAAACTATAGAAAGGTATTCCTTTTCCCCCTTTCTATTATCATAAAGAAAGAAAACAGAAGGAAAAACTAACAAACCTCTTTCCTTTTCCCTTTTCACCCACAGTAACAACACAAAGAATCATTCTATCTATATTGGTGCCTTTCCCCCCTGGATTCTATGTAAAAGATATTCAGTTTAAAGTTGTAACATCTTAAATCACAAAACAAAACAAAAAAAACAAAAAAAAAAAAAAAAAACAAAAAAAAAAAAAAAAAAAAAAGAGAAGTTTCTCTCTCTACACTCCTCCCCCTCCCCCTATATTCTAAGCCTGATCGGGGTCTTCAAAAAGCCATTCCCCTCTCAATCTACAGTTTTCCATATAGATTGTATTTTTGAAGTTTCCGACTATTTTCTTTTGTTCTTCAATCTCCCTGGTTTTAATCCAATTCTCCCATTTACTAAAAAAGCGTGTTATGTTAGTATCAATGTGGTATAGGGTGTCTTGTAGTTCTAAAAGAAATTGGTGATAAGTAATTTCCCTCAAATTCCCCAAAGAGGGTGGTTTAGCCTGTTTCCAGCCTTTTAATATAAGATTTCTAGCTAGCAAAATTATCATCGTTATGAATTTCCGATTTCGTAGCTGTTCTTTTTTATAATGGAAAAAAAAAAATCTGTTCTGGTTGTAAGAGTATTTGAGTATGATAGACCTTGCTCAACCAGAAATTTATCTTTCCCCAAAAACTTTGTATCTTGGGGCAGAGCCAGAAGCTATGAATTAGGTTTGTCTTTGATTGTCTGCATTTAGTGCAGAACGTTCCTTCCCCTATGCCGCCCCATTTAGCAATCTTCTCGGGTGTAATATATACCATCCACATTAATTTTGCATGCTGTTCACGCATAGGGATAGCTAATGATGCTTCCTCCACTCTCTCCACACTTTTTAATATTAATTGCGTAGTTAGATTCGGAAAGTACATTTCCCTCCATTTTGCCGTTGCGCTTTCAATATGTTGTTTGTAGTTTATATTGTTTATTAGATTATATAACGGAGATATTGAATATTTACCACTTTTAATCAGATTGATTACCGGAACTAATGGTGCAAGATCCCAATTATTCCCTTGTATTTGAATTAATTTAAGGCAGTAATGCCTAATTTGTAAGAATGAGAAAAAATGTTTCTCAGAAAGAGAATATTTATTTTTAATTGTTTCAAAATCTTCGACTTGAATTACACCCTGGTTGTTTTTTGTTAATTGGATAATATTGGATAATCCCTTTTCTTGCCAAACTGTAAATATTTTAGATGAAAGACCCTGTTTAAATTCTAAATTTCCTTTAATAGATAAATACCGTGTTGCATAGGGATGTATGCCTAAGTACTTACATGTTCTATGCCAAGCTACAACTGTATCCCTGAGCAAATCTATTTTTTTGACATATGGTGGGAGGTTTTTAACCTCGAGATGGAGGATATTTTTTAAATAAAAAGGTTTTGTCAATCCACTCTCTGTCTCTGGCAAAGTGAAATGGTTACTCTCTAAGAGCCAATCAAGAGCAATCTTTGTCACTGCCACCAGGTTATATATTATTAAGTTAGGGAGGCCTAGGCCCAGGTATTCTTTTTTAAGTATTAATTTTTGATAGCTGAGTCTGGGCCTATTATTCACCCATAAATATTCCTTAATTGCTTGATTAGATGTCTTAATCTCCTGTTTCTTGATTAAGAAAGGAATATTCTGAAAAAGATACAGTAGCCTTGGGAGTGCGATCATCTTAAGTAAATTCACTTTACCAGAGAGAGAAAAAAAAAATAAGTTATTTTACCTCAAAATGTCCATAGTAGCCACAACCCATTGTAAGGTGAATTTAAGCAGGATACTAGTCCCATTACTTCCAAGGAAGTGTGCATCTGGCATGCACTCACAGTCATCTTATGAGATCACAGTAAAGTGTGACAGAAGCACTGATGAATCTGATTGGCTGTTGTTTTTTTCAACTTGCAACTGACCTCAGCTGAAGCATAATTCTTCACACAGAACTTACTATTGTGAGCTGAAGAAAATTTGAGGTAAAATACCTTCCAATTTCTTGTCAGCGTTTTACAGTTATACTGCATCATTTACAAGTGATTAATCATATAGTTATTATGTCCATTTAAAGAACTGCCATTGTAGCCAATTAAACCAAGCAGCATGGTGGCAGCTTAAAGGTGATGTATTACCTTGGGCCCTTGTATCATGAGTTCCCCACCTTGGTCTTAAAGGGGAATGAAACCCATATTTTTATTTTCATGATATATCAAGAACATGCAATTTTAAACAACTTTCTAATTTACTTCTATTATCTAATATGCTTAATTCTCTTGATATAATTTGCAGAAAAGCATATCTAGATAGGCTCAGTAGCTGCTGATTGGTAGCTGCACATAGATGTCTTGTGTGATTGGCTAACCCATGTGCATTGCTATTTCTTCAACAAAGTATATCTGAAGAATTAAGCAAATTAGATAATAGAAGTAATATGGAAAATTGTTTAAAATTGTACCCTCTATCTGAATTGTGAAATAAAATGTTTGGGTTTAATGTCCCTTTAAAGTATACTTTGGACTGTAATCCTTATCATAGCTGTCAAGTAACAATATCAGCTGGCACAGCACACTATTTGGAGTCCCTTCTATAGGGCGCACTATCAATTAACATCATCACACTATAAAAGCGAGGTCAATGCTCAAATAGTCAGTTTGCTCTTGTTCAACCACCAAACTTTAAAGATCAATATGTTTACATTTCATCATTCAAATACGTGACATCAATGCAGAGTAAAGAAATGCCGTGTGTGGCCATGTCCAAATATTAGCAGTAAAATCCCTATGTTATAAAAATATTGCATGTATTTACATATGTTAATGACAATATTCACAAAACACATTTTACTGGATCACAGACTTAACCCCTTCGTGACCAGATCACTTTTCAATTTTCTGACCATTTGTGAACAGGGCTATTTTTAAATTTCTGCTGTGTTTGTGTTTAGCTGTAATTTTCCTCTTACTCATTTACTGTACCCACATATATTATATACCGTTTTTCTCGCCATTAAATGGACTTTCTAAAAATACCATTATTTTCATCATATCTTATCATTTACTATAAAAGAAGTTATAAAATATGATGAACAAAATGGAAAAAATACACTTTTTCTAACTTTGACCCCCAAAATCTGTTATACATCTACAACCACCAAAAAACCCATGCTAAATAGTTTCAAAATTTTGTCCTGAGTTTAGAAATACCCAATGTTTACATGTTATTTGCTTTTTTTGAACGTTATAGGGCAATAAATACCAGTAGCACTTTGCTATTTCCAAGCATTTTTTTTTTTTTTCAAAATTAGCGATAGTTACATTGGAATATTAATATATCTGTCAGGAATCCCTGAATATCCCTTGACATGTATATATATATTTTTTTTAGTAGACAACCCAAAGTATTGATCTAGGACCATTTTGGTATATTTCATGCCACCATTTCACCACCAAATGCGATCATATTAAAAAAAATTGTTCACTTTTTCACAAACTTTAGGTTTCTCACTGAAATGATTTACAAACAACTTGTTCAATTATGACACAAATGGTTGTAAATGCTTCTCTAGGATCCCCTTTGTTCAGAAATAGCAGACATATATGGCTTTGGCGTTCATTTTTGGTAATTAGAAGGCCGCTAAATGCCACTGCGCACCACATGTGTATTATGCCCAGCAGTGAAGGGGTTAATTAGGGAGCTTGTAGGGAGCTTGTAGGGTTAATGTTAGTGTAGTGTAGTGTAGTAGACTACCCAAAGTATTGATCTAGGCACATTTTGGTATATTTCATGCCACCATATTACCGCCAAATGCGATCAAATAAAAAAATTGTTAACTTTTTCACTAACTTTAGGTTTCTCACTGAAATTTTTTACAAACAGCTTGTGCAATTGTGGCACACATGGTTTTAAATGCTTCTCTGGGATCCCCTTTGTTCAGAAAAAGCAGAGATATATGGCTTTGGCGTTGTTTTTTGGTAATTAGAAGGCCACATAATGCTGCTGCGCACCACATGTTTATTATGCCCAGCAGTGAAGGGGTTAATTAGGGAGCTTGTAGGGTTAATTTTAGCTTTAGTGTAGAAGACAACCCAAAGTAGTGATCTAGGCCCATTTTGGTATATTTCATGCCACCATTTCACCGCCAAATGCCATCAAATAATTTTTCTTCACTTTTTTCACAAACTTTAGGTTTCACAATGAAATTATTTACAAACAGCTTGTGCAATCATGGCACAAATGGCTGTAAATGCTTCTCTGGGATCCCCTGTGTTCAGAAATAGCAGACATATATGGCTTTAGCATTGCCTTTTGGTAATTAGAAGGCCGCTAAATGACGCTGCGCACCACACTTGTATTATGCCCAACAGTGACGGGGTTTATTATGTAGCTTGTAGGGAGCTTGAAGGGTTAATTTTAGCTTTAGTGTAGAGATCAGCCTCCCACCTGACACAGTCCACCCCCTGATCCCTCCCAAACAGCTCTCTTCCCTCCCCCACCCCACAATTGTCCCCGCTATCTTAAGTACTGGCAGAAAGTCTGCCAGTATAAAAAAAAAGTTTGTGTTTGTTTTTTTTAATTTGTTTGTTTTTTAATTATATATTTTCTGCAGTGTAGGATCCCCCCTTACCACCCAACCTCCCTGAGCCCCCCAAACAGCACTCTAACCCTCCCCCTCTCACTATTTGGTGCCATTTTGGGTACTGGCACCTGTCTGCCAGTACCCACTTTTCAAAATAATTTGCCCATTACCTATATAAATATTTATTTTTCTGTAGTGTAGCTGCCCACCTCAATACCCCCAACCCCCCCCAGATCCGTTTTAAAACATAACTTCCCCCCTCCCTCTCCCACCACCCGCTCCCAACAAGACTTCAAATGCACATAAGTGCAGATCGCAGGCATGTGCGCACACACCCCCTGCTAGTGGCTGAATGGCTGCTAATGTGCAGGGGGCGGCATTGCGCAAGCATTTCACAAGAAATGCTTGTGCAATGTTAAATGCAGACAGTTCATGCTGTCAGCATTTAGCGATGTGGGGCGGACATGATTCATTACAACAAATCATGTCCGCCCGGCATTTAATAAATTGACCCCTATATGTGAAGCATGAAAGGAAAAAAGAATGGTTTCATGTCCTTAAAGTAAGTATTTTTTTTGGTACTTATTTTGACACAATTGTATCAGTAGAGTATGCATTAAGCTGACACATTTATAGCCTTATTGTCATCCAAAAATGTGTAAAATGAAGACATTGATAGTACATGTTGTGCAAACACTTATATGATGTTCTTTCTAAATCCTATTGTGTTAAATGCAGACGTTGTCTTTTTACTCCAGTTGTTTGTTCTCAGAGGTATTTTGCACAGGTCCTGGGCTTTAAACTTTACACAGATACACAGTGTACAGCATTACAGAGATGACTGACCTTTGGACAATATTTGAGTGGCTAAATGTTTATTCCAGGGTTGCTACACTAAGACTTTTATAATAGCTATAAGCTGCAAAAAAAAAAAAAAAAAAAAAACAGAAAGAAAGAAGAAAAAGAGAGAGAAAGAAAGAAACAAGTCACCGATGGTGCTATGTTGCAGTGAAATACTTTAATGAAGGAATAAATCTGTAGCTTTACTGCCACCTGTTGGTGATTCGGACAATAGCATTTATTTTTACAAAAGTAGAGAATTTATGATTTCCAGTAGTGTTGTAAACAAATTTGCTCTGAGCAAACAGCAGCCCTCCTGTATGCCTAACAGATCAATTTTTAATATACTTCACCATCAAAACATTTGTTTTATCAAAATGATTAGTTTTGTTCATTTTCAACTATTAGTTTTGTTTGAAATAAGTTCATTTGCGAATTTGTTTTGGACGGATATTTGTTAACATATTTGTTCAATAATGAATATTCATTCAGCATTTTTATTACAATGGACAGCAGAATATGCAACACATTTTAACCCCCAAAAACTTATAATAAGCAATTTGCAAACTTAAAAGAATCATTCATTTAATACAAACAATAGTTACAGAACATATAAAAAAATAATTTACTGACAAATTAATAATTTTATTTTACAGAAATCAACTAATTCCATTAATATTAAATTTAATAATGCTTAATGAGATTTATACAAATAGTAAGAAATAAGTTTTTTTTTTGTACAGCTTAAAAAAGTACAAGTAAACTAGTAAAGTGGCATGCAGCAGTGTTGGATTGCAGCCTACTACATGTAATAAAGCAAGTGAGTGTCAAGACAAGAAACACTTGTACTCTTCGATCACTTCAGCTCCAGATGTACTAACCCAGCTCACATGCTGAATCTCAAAATGGTTCTGATCAGCAAGCTCAGGGAGGGGATTCAATGTGTTATTTAGCCCGGCAAATAGGAAGTCGGGACTTGCTAAGAAAGTGCACAAATCACTTAGTTCACTGTCAGGTTTGACACTGATAGGCTGCTTAAGCAATCAATCAATTCTGGGTTTCTTGATCTCTTCTGATTGGATTTTCTCCTGACTGTATTTTTCATATGAACAAATATTCAATTTTTTTCTTACCTACATTTGTTTATTCATTTATTCGTTCACATGGTGATTAGTTCATTAGTTCATAAACAAATACAATGAATAACAAGTTTTTCAATATTTTTGCATTTGTTTCTGAACGAATGCACAGAGTTCAATCATTTTCATTCTTTGGCTGTTCAGTAGATCTGAGTTTTCACTTGCACTGAATTATCTGAAATTTGGTTTATTCAGGGTATGAGAGGGCTGGAGTTGAGAAACATTGTTCTCAGCTGATTGTTCCTTGTATGATTTTCAGTCGGCTAGATTTAGAGTTTGGCGGTAGCCGTCAAAACCAGCGTTAGAGGCTCCTAACGCTGGTTTTGGGCTACCGCTGGTATTTAGAGTCAATCATTAAAGGGTCTAACGCTCACTTTGCAGCTGCGACTTTTCCATACCGCAGATCCCCCTACGCCATTTGCGTATCCTATCTTTTCAATGGGATCTTTCTAATGCCGGTATTTAGAGTCGTGGCTGAAGTGAGCGTTAGAAATCTAACAACAAAACTCCAGCCGCAGAAAAAAACCAGGAGTTAAGAGGTTTTTGGGCTAACGCCGGTTTATAAAGCTCTTAACTACTGTGCTATAAAGTACACTAACACCCATAAACTACCTATGTACCCCTAAACCGAGGTCCCCCCACATCGTCGCCACTATAATACATTTTTTTAACCCCTAATCTGCCGACCGCACACCGCCGCAACCTACATTATCCCTATGTACCCCTAATCTGCTGCCCCTAACATCGCCGACACCTACATAATATTAATTAACCCCTAATCTGCCCCCCCCCAACGTCGCCGACACCTACCTACACCGCTACTCTAATAAATGTATTAACCCCTAAAGCTAAGTCTAACCCTAACAATAACACCCCCCTAAGTTAAATATAATTTAGATCTAACGAAATAAATTAACTCTTATTAAATAAATTATTCCTATTTAAAGCTAAATACTTACCTGTAAAATAAACCCTAATATATCTACAATATAAATTATAATTATATTATAGCTATTTTAGGATTAATATTTATTTTACAGGCAACTTTGTATTTATTTTAACCAGGTACAATAGCTATTAAATAGTTAATAACTATTTAATAGCTACCTAGATAAAATAATTACAAAATTACCTGTAAAATAAATCCTAACCTAAGTTACAATTAAACCTAACACTACACTAGCAATAAATTAATTAAATAAAATACCTACAATTATCTACAATTAAACCTAACACTACACTATCAATAAATTAATTAAATACAATACCTACAAATAAATACAATTAAATAAACTAACTAAAGTACAAAAAATAAAAAAGAACTAAGTTACAAAAAATAAAAAAATATTTACAAACATTAGAAAAATATTACAACAATTTTAAACTAATTACACCTACTCTAAGCCCCCTAATAAAATAACAAAGCCCCCAAAATAAAAAAATGCCCTACCCTATTCTAAAATTAAAATAGAAAAGCTCTTTTACCTTGCCAGCCCTTAAAAGGGCCATTTGCGGGGCATGCCCCAAAGAATTCAGCTCTTTTGCCTGGAGAGAAAAAACATACAATACCCCCCCAACATTACAACCCACCACCCACATACCCCTAATCTAACCCAAACCCCCCTTAAATAAACCTAACACTAAGCCCCTGAAGATCTTCCTACCTTATCTTCACCACACCTGGTATCACACCGATCCGTCCTGGCTCCGATGTCTTGATCCAAGCCCAAGCGGGGGGCTGAAGACATCCATCTTCCGGCTGAAGTCTTGATCCAAGCAGGCAGAAGAGGACATCCGGACCGGCAAACATCTTCATCCAAGCCGCATCTTCTATGTTCTTCCATCCGATGACGACCGGCTCCATCTTGAAGACCTCCAGCGCGGATCCATCCACTTCTTCCGACGACTAGACGACGAATGAAGGTTCCTTTAAGGGACGTCATCCAAGATGGCGTCCCTCGAATTCCGATTGGCTGATAGGATTCTATCAGCCAATCGGAATTAATGTAGGAAAATTCTGATTGGCTGATGGGATCAGCCAATCAGAATCAAGTTCAATCCGATTGGCTGATCCGATCAGCCAATCAGATTGAGCTCGCATTCTATTGGCTGATCTATTGGCTGATCTATTGGCTGATGTTTCCTAGGAACATTTCTACTTTGGCTGTCGTTTAGAAGGGGAGAAACAAAAAAAAAACTAAATCCTAACACTAAAATAAATTACAATAGCTCTTTTACTTTTAAAAAACAATTAAAAAAAAACTCTCTAGACTTCCGGTGGGTGGGCTGAAGAGTGAGCAGCCTAGAGAAAGAGCTCCAGAGCTGAAATTCTTTTAAAAGTGGCATTGCCATTAAAAATATACCTATATAAGTGACATTGCTGCTCCTCACAAGCCCAAGTGCATACTAGCCTTAGTACATCTGGTGCCTGGCGTTTTCGATGCTGGTATTTCACATCTACCCCCACCGCAAGCACACCAGCACAGAGAAGTGCATTTGTAAATAACATTGCGGTGCCTTGGATGACAGCGGAGGCAGCTGAACAGACCCCTAGAGGCGATTGGGACACTGAGGATCGGATCCCCAACACACAAGGCAAGAACAGGACTACACAACTAAGGCTTGACTGCCCGTTAGTCACCGGTCATTGGTGCCGGTGGAATTGCCCCTTTAACTACCTGAGCTGAATGGAACGACCTGCGGCCTCCCATTACACTTACCGGAGAAGCCCCGAGGAGAGTGGCAAGATTGGGGGACCGGGGGAAGCAACTGGAGTCATCTCTAACTGCCACACCAAGCGCATGTTAGTGGCGCGAAAAGTCCGGTCGCCATCTTGACGGACAGACAGCAGGCAGCAGAGTGTTCTCCTTCCCCACAAGCTGCGGATTAACTGAGGCGCATGAGAAGCAGCTGTCAGATCACAACCGAATGCTTCTCTGACAGGCTCCCATACAAGAGGATCTCCTCCTGACATCAAACTGAGAAGGCAGGGTAACGTAGCACACACACTCCTACACATGAGTCCCTCTCACGCAGTTATAAAACTTTTTTTTTGTCTGACACTGGGCCAGAAAATCACAGCTTGCTCTCAGTGTTAATACAGCACAGCAAGGAACCTCAGGCAATTTGTGTTATAAGGGGTATCTGGACACTGAGTGTGTAGTAGGGTACAGGAATAGTGCACAGGCTCTGGCCTGAGAGTGACTTTGACACACTGGCTGCTTCTTGGGGATAAGGCCATACACCAGGCCCAAGTCACATTAGCTTATTACCCTAATAATCTCAACTATCCAAGATTTGGCGCAGAACGGGAGAGACACAGAGAAACGCTGAACTGTTAAAATTGTGACTTTGTACAGGAGCTCCCAAAAGGGTGGAGAGCTGAACCAAATACTTGTGAAACTTGTAAACAGTGAATATTGTATTTTTGTGCTTTTTTCATTTACCTTCCTTTTTTTCTTTAGGTTTGTTGTCTTTTTCTTATTCATTGCCCTAATTACCTGCTACTAATACAAAGTGTGTTATTTTGTGCCAGTACATGGATAGGTTTCTGTCTGGTGGCAGAATGTCGGGCAAAAACAAAAATGTAGGCAAGGGCAGGGGAGCTGCTGACCAGATACAGGAAGCACCTTCTAGTGTGCTGGAGCCCAATACAAGCTCTATGGATACACATGTGGTGGTTCAGCAGCTCTCCTCCATCTTCCTTCCAAAAATAGAGAGTTTGCAAAAAGGGCTAGACCATCTGACGGGGGAAATGAAGCAATTCTCAGTTAGATTTACAGAAATGGAGGATAGAGTGTCAGGGCTAGAGGACACTTCAGTAGCTCATGACACCCAGCTAGACGCCTTGTTGAAGCAAAACATTAATTTACACCAGAGGTTAGAGGACCTAGAGAATAGGTCGCGCCGCAATAATCTGCGCATCATAGGTGTACCTGAAAATGTTAAGCCCAAAGACCTCATTTGCTTTGTGGAAGACACTTTGCCCAGGCTTCTCAAACTGACCCCAGCAATATTTAAGGGTAGTGTGGAACGGGCGCATAGGGTAGGCCCAGAAAGGCCCAGAAAGGCAGCAAGAGAGGGAAAATACACGGCCTAGGCAGGTCATGGTTAAACTGCTACATTTTCAGCTTAAAGTAGAGTTACTGCGTGCATACAGAAAGACCTCCCCACATCGTCGCCACTATAATACATTTTTTTAACCCCTAATCTGCCGACCGCACACCGCCGCAACCTACATTATCCCTATGTACCCCTAATCTGCTGCCCCTAACATCGCCGACACCTACATAATATTAATTAACCCCTAATCTGCCCCCCCCCAACGTCGCCGACACCTACCTACACCGCTACTCTAATAAATGTATTAACCCCTAAAGCTAAGTCTAACCCTAACAATAACACCCCCCTAAGTTAAATATAATTTAGATCTAACGAAATAAATTAACTCTTATTAAATAAATTATTCCTATTTAAAGCTAAATACTTACCTGTAAAATAAACCCTAATATATCTACAATATAAATTATAATTATATTATAGCTATTTTAGGATTAATATTTATTTTACAGGCAACTTTGTATTTATTTTAACCAGGTACAATAGCTATTAAATAGTTAATAACTATTTAATAGCTACCTAGATAAAATAATTACAAAATTACCTGTAAAATAAATCCTAACCTAAGTTACAATTAAACCTAACACTACACTAGCAATAAATTAATTAAATAAAATACCTACAATTATCTACAATTAAACCTAACACTACACTATCAATAAATTAATTAAATACAATACCTACAAATAAATACAATTAAATAAACTAACTAAAGTACAAAAAATAAAAAAGAACTAAGTTACAAAAAATAAAAAAATATTTACAAACATTAGAAAAATATTACAACAATTTTAAACTAATTACACCTACTCTAAGCCCCCTAATAAAATAACAAAGCCCCCAAAATAAAAAAATGCCCTACCCTATTCTAAAATTAAAATAGAAAAGCTCTTTTACCTTGCCAGCCCTTAAAAGGGCCATTTGCGGGGCATGCCCCAAAGAATTCAGCTCTTTTGCCTGGAGAGAAAAAACATACAATACCCCCCCAACATTACAACCCACCACCCACATACCCCTAATCTAACCCAAACCCCCCTTAAATAAACCTAACACTAAGCCCCTGAAGATCTTCCTACCTTATCTTCACCACACCTGGTATCACACCGATCCGTCCTGGCTCCGATGTCTTGATCCAAGCCCAAGCGGGGGGCTGAAGACATCCATCTTCCGGCTGAAGTCTTGATCCAAGCAGGCAGAAGAGGACATCCGGACCGGCAAACATCTTCATCCAAGCCGCATCTTCTATGTTCTTCCATCCGATGACGACCGGCTCCATCTTGAAGACCTCCAGCGCGGATCCATCCACTTCTTCCGACGACTAGACGACGAATGAAGGTTCCTTTAAGGGACGTCATCCAAGATGGCGTCCCTCGAATTCCGATTGGCTGATAGGATTCTATCAGCCAATCGGAATTAATGTAGGAAAATTCTGATTGGCTGATGGGATCAGCCAATCAGAATCAAGTTCAATCCGATTGGCTGATCCGATCAGCCAATCAGATTGAGCTCGCATTCTATTGGCTGATCGGAACAGACAATAGAATGCAAGCTCAATCTGATTGGCTGATCGGATCAGCCAATCGGATTGAACTTGAATCTGATTTTACTGATTCCATCAGCCAATCAGAATTTTCCTACCTTAATTCCGATTGGCTGATAGAATCCTATCAGCCAATCGGAATTCGAGGGACGCCAATTTATATTGTAGCTATATTAGGGTTTATTTTACATGTAAGTATTTAGCTTTAAATAGGAATAATTTATTTAATAAGAGTTAATTAATTTCGTTAGATTTAAATTATATTTAACTTAGGGGGGTGTTAGGGTTAGGGTTAGACTTAGCTTTAGGGGTTGATAAATTTAATAGAGTAGCGGTGAGGTCCGGTCGGCAGATTAGGGGTTAATACTTGAAGTTAGGTGTCGGCGATGTTAGGGAGGGCAGATTAGGGGTTAATACTATTTATTATAGGGGCGGTGAAGTCCGGTCGGCAGATTAGGGGTTAATAATTGTAGGTAGGTGGAGGCGACGTTGTGGGGGGCAGATTAGGGGTTAATAAATATAATATAGGGGTCGGCGGTGTTATGGGCAGCAGATTAGGGGTACATAGGGATAATGTAGGTTGTGGCGGTGTACAGAGCAGCAGATTAGGGGTTAATAATAATATGCAGGGGTCAGCGATAGCGGGGGCGGCAGATTAGGGGTTAATAAGTGTAAGGTTAGGGGTGTTTAGACTCGGGGTACATGTAAGGGTGTTAGGTGCAGACTTAGGAAGTGTTTCCCCATAGGAAACAATGGGGCTGCGTTAGGAGCTGAACGCTGCTTTTTTGCAGGTGTTAGGTTTTTTTTCAGCTCAAACTGCCCCATTGTTTCCTATGGGGGAATCGTGCACGAGCATGTTTTTGAAGCTGGCCGCGTCCGTAAGCACCGCTGGTATCGAGAGTTGCAGTGGCGGTAAATTATGCTCTACGCTCCCTTTTTGGAGCCTAAAGCACTGAAAACGCAGCCATTCTGTGAACTCTAAATACCAGCGGTATTTAAAAGGTGCGGGGAAAAAAAAGCATGCGTTAGCTACGCGGGTCGTTACCGACAAAACTCTAAATCTAGCCGTCTATATTTTATATCAGTTTGAATTTGCTTCCTCAGTGTGGTCTTCCAGGGACATAATATGGTATTAAATAGAGAGACTTAAAGAGACAGTCAAGTCAAAATTAAACTTTCATGATTCAGATAGGGCATGCAATTTGAAACAACTTTCCAATTGACTTTTATCATCAAATTTGCTTTGTTCTCTTGGTATTGAGTATTGAAAGCTAAACCTACGTAGGCTCATAAAGTAAATTTCTAAGCCATTGACGGCCATCACTTATCATAGTGCATTTTGACAGTTTTTCACAGTTAGACAGCGTTAGTTCTAGTGTCCTATATAGATAACATTGTGCTCACTCCTATGGAGTTATTTATGAGGCAACACTGATTGGCTAAAATACATGTCTGTCAAAAGAACTGAGATAAGGGGGCAGTCTGCAGATGCTTAGATACAAGGTAATCACAGAGGTAAAAAGTGTATTACTATACCAGTGTTGGTTATGCAAAACTGGGGAATGGGTAATAAGGGATTATCTATTTTTTAAACAATTAAAAAAAATGGTGTAGACTGTCCCTTTAACATTAAAATTTTAAATACTCAACAGTGCATTTTAGATTTACCTATAGAATTTTTTTGCAAAAAAAATCATAGCTCTTAACCTTCCTGTATAATGCAAGACTGTCACAGTTTAGTAGCTGAGTTTAACTGCCACTTGTATAGCTCAGTCTTGTTTTCCAGGGACGACCTATCCCACACCCACAACACCCCAGCCTCCTATGGAACAACTGTGACTCTGCCCACTAGTCTCCCTGACTCTGCCAAACGCCTCTCATCCCAATAGATATTTAATCATTGTATTTGTATTATGCACTTGTTAATTATGCAATTCTACTGCATTGAGTGGTCCTTTAAGATATTTGTTAGTATCCTTTGCTCAGTTCTGTGAAAGCATATTGAGGTAGGCTGAGGAGCATGTGTTTTTTATTTCCTTGACGCGGCTGTACTGTCTTGCTATTGACTATAATGGTAGCATGCTCCTACTTCAGCTGCTATCATGCAGAAGCACAGAAGCCAGCTACTATTATAGATCATCAATAAAACCCATTACCAGTCAGACACTTGCAGAACATTGCCTTCGCTGTACGGTACTCTGCTGCTGTTTATGGCGCTCAAGATGAGATCCAGCATCCTATTTGTCATTTGATGGCTCCTGAGACGGGAAGATCAGTAAAAGAACCCACTGTTCAGAAGCCAGTCTGTTTCTATAAGCACAAGGGAGTGCTACCTTCTTTGTTAGTATGTTTATCGCTCTATGTTACTTACGCTTTATATATGGATTACACAATGTTGTGCCTTCTTATTGTTTCCTAGGAACATTTCTACTTTGGCTGTCGTTTAGAAGGGGAGAAACAAAAAAAAAACTAAATCCTAACACTAAAATAAATTACAATAGCTCTTTTACTTTTAAAAAACAATTAAAAAAAAACTCTCTAGACTTCCGGTGGGTGGGCTGAAGAGTGAGCAGCCTAGAGAAAGAGCTCCAGAGCTGAAATTCTTTTAAAAGTGGCATTGCCATTAAAAATATACCTATATAAGTGACATTGCTGCTCCTCACAAGCCCAAGTGCATACTAGCCTTAGTACATCTGGTGCCTGGCGTTTTCGATGCTGGTATTTCACATCTACCCCCACCGCAAGCACACCAGCACAGAGAAGTGCATTTGTAAATAACATTGCGGTGCCTTGGATGACAGCGGAGGCAGCTGAACAGACCCCTAGAGGCGATTGGGACACTGAGGATCGGATCCCCAACACACAAGGCAAGAACAGGACTACACAACTAAGGCTTGACTGCCCGTTAGTCACCGGTCATTGGTGCCGGTGGAATTGCCCCTTTAACTACCTGAGCTGAATGGAACGACCTGCGGCCTCCCATTACACTTACCGGAGAAGCCCCGAGGAGAGTGGCAAGATTGGGGGACCGGGGGAAGCAACTGGAGTCATCTCTAACTGCCACACCAAGCGCATGTTAGTGGCGCGAAAAGTCCGGTCGCCATCTTGACGGACAGACAGCAGGCAGCAGAGTGTTCTCCTTCCCCACAAGCTGCGGATTAACTGAGGCGCATGAGAAGCAGCTGTCAGATCACAACCGAATGCTTCTCTGACAGGCTCCCATACAAGAGGATCTCCTCCTGACATCAAACTGAGAAGGCAGGGTAACGTAGCACACACACTCCTACACATGAGTCCCTCTCACGCAGTTATAAAACTTTTTTTTTGTCTGACACTGGGCCAGAAAATCACAGCTTGCTCTCAGTGTTAATACAGCACAGCAAGGAACCTCAGGCAATTTGTGTTATAAGGGGTATCTGGACACTGAGTGTGTAGTAGGGTACAGGAATAGTGCACAGGCTCTGGCCTGAGAGTGACTTTGACACACTGGCTGCTTCTTGGGGATAAGGCCATACACCAGGCCCAAGTCACATTAGCTTATTACCCTAATAATCTCAACTATCCAAGATTTGGCGCAGAACGGGAGAGACACAGAGAAACGCTGAACTGTTAAAATTGTGACTTTGTACAGGAGCTCCCAAAAGGGTGGAGAGCTGAACCAAATACTTGTGAAACTTGTAAACAGTGAATATTGTATTTTTGTGCTTTTTTCATTTACCTTCCTTTTTTTCTTTAGGTTTGTTGTCTTTTTCTTATTCATTGCCCTAATTACCTGCTACTAATACAAAGTGTGTTATTTTGTGCCAGTACATGGATAGGTTTCTGTCTGGTGGCAGAATGTCGGGCAAAAACAAAAATGTAGGCAAGGGCAGGGGAGCTGCTGACCAGATACAGGAAGCACCTTCTAGTGTGCTGGAGCCCAATACAAGCTCTATGGATACACATGTGGTGGTTCAGCAGCTCTCCTCCATCTTCCTTCCAAAAATAGAGAGTTTGCAAAAAGGGCTAGACCATCTGACGGGGGAAATGAAGCAATTCTCAGTTAGATTTACAGAAATGGAGGATAGAGTGTCAGGGCTAGAGGACACTTCAGTAGCTCATGACACCCAGCTAGACGCCTTGTTGAAGCAAAACATTAATTTACACCAGAGGTTAGAGGACCTAGAGAATAGGTCGCGCCGCAATAATCTGCGCATCATAGGTGTACCTGAAAATGTTAAGCCCAAAGACCTCATTTGCTTTGTGGAAGACACTTTGCCCAGGCTTCTCAAACTGACCCCAGCAATATTTAAGGGTAGTGTGGAACGGGCGCATAGGGTAGGCCCAGAAAGGCCCAGAAAGGCAGCAAGAGAGGGAAAATACACGGCCTAGGCAGGTCATGGTTAAACTGCTACATTTTCAGCTTAAAGTAGAGTTACTGCGTGCATACAGAAAGACCTCCCCAGTTTTGTTTGAAGGCACTAGACTCCTGATTTTTCAGGACTACTCCTCTGAGCTTATGAGGAAACGCAAGGAGTTCTCCCCAATCTGCTCAGAGCTAAACAGGAAAGGTAGAAAGGTGTACCTCTTATATCCAGCTAGACTAAAGCTTTTGACCTCCTCAGGCCCCAAATTCTTTGACTCCCCGAGAGAAGCCACAGAGTATTTGAGAGTCAGCAGGGAGGGAGAGGGAGCAAGCTCACCTAGATCCCCCCGCTCAGATCCGGGATGAAAGTCAGGAGTGAACACCTGGAGTAATATCATAGCTTACACCCTAAGGGGGGTTAGCCCTGACTCAGATCACTAGTTTTATATGTTACATTGTTATGTATACTTTTACTGATAAGTTTGGTTATTATGCTATTTTTTTGTGTATAGTACTGCATTCAGAATGATGACCCCTCCCTTAATTGTTATACAAAAGAAAGATCGTTGGATGGGCTCCCTAACAGAATTAGTATGCGGACCCTGAACTCAAAACCTCCTTATGGGGTATCCCAGAGTTTATTTCTTCTCTCTTTATCAATAGCACAACAGGAATTGCTCCTGAGTCAGTCGCACCCGTATGGCTGCTGCTTACCTACCTACGCCTGTAGAACTAGCTGTAACCCACCACCCACTCTTTATAACATAGCTAAACTAATTAAGGACAATCTAAGGGGTGGCACTATAGCTCAATGCCCAGATGTGGCGTACCTGGAACATAATGGTTTAACTATTTATGATAATATAGATATGAAAAGAAAGCTCCATTCCAAAGAGCTATATACTCTAATGTGCTCGGGTACGAAGCTTCAGATTTCTGGTACGCGATGTAATAGAATGCCAGGGGCAGGGGAGGAAGTTTGGGATCCGAATACTGTAAGGGTCCTGACAAGGGTTAACTATGAGCCAAATTAACTATACCTATGTATTGCACCAATATGTTTAGTTATGCAGCTAAGTTTGTTTATCATGTTATGTTTTTTTTTTATGTTATACTGGTCACAGGGAACACGGTCACTCATTCAACTATTAGCCACTGTGAGAGTGAACTGTTTGCTCTACACTTTGAAGGGACTGACCCCAAGTCGCTTAGCCTAGGGTTACATTATAGTCAGCTTAAGAGTGTTTTTTCCCTATTGTTACAACCAATGGAGCAACAGCACCCAATTTTGTATCAATCATGTTTATTCAACTGTTATATACCCACTTATACCTATAGAATCTTTTGGAACTTATTGCCCAGTTTTCAAATAGACATGCTAGTTAATTACACCTTAAGGAATGGAACATTGAATCAACAACCGGATGTGGCGTATCCAGAAGCCAATAGTTTAAATGCTCATGACAGTATAGATGTGATACAAAATTCCCATTCTAGAGGGTGTTATATCTTATTAGCTCCCGAATCTGGGTTGTGGGTAACTGGATTGGTTGGTGTAGAGTACTATTTTGTGATTGTGGGAAGAGATGAAGTTTTTAAAATTTTTTTTTTTTTTTTTCTCTTTCTCCCTCTCTCTCTCCCTTCTCCCCGCCCTCTATCCCTCAGATCAGGTTATGGAGGGGGTTGAAGACCTAAGACTATCCCTTGATTACTAAATGACGGTAAGATTTATGTCCTGGAATGTGGGGGGGATTAACTCCCACACTAAAAGGAGCATGATCTTGACACATTTGAGACGTTTAGGAACGGATATTGCGTTCCTACAGGAGACCCACCTCTCCGAGGAGGAACACGAGAGATTGAAAAGAGATTGGGTGGGCTCGGTGGAATATGTATCACACACTAGAGCTAGCAGGGGCGTAGCGATCTTATTGGGAAAAAGAGGCCAGACTGAGATACTGACTACACACAAGGACCCGGAGGGACGATACTTGATAGTGCAGGTTAAAATTCACCAAAAAATATTGGTACTTTGCAATATTTACGCACCAAATTGTAAGTCTGCCGCATTCTGGACCAAACTTGTTCAGAACTTGACCCCATTTGTAGGCATGGATGTGGTATTGGGGGGGGACTTCAATCTGGCCCCAAACCCTTTATGCGAAAGAATGCAAGACCCAGACCGCCCTAGGGCAGGAAAGAGGCCTAACGGCAAGGGAACCTTTAAAAAGAAAGTGTTTTCCAGACTCACTGACTCCTTACAACTGGTAGACATTTGGAGGTTGAGAAACTCTGAAAGCAAGGATTTTACTTGCATATCTAGAGCGACCCCAACACTTTCTCGCATTGACCTCTTTATGATCTCCCCCAACATAATCCCGAAGGTAACTAGAACCAAAATACACAGTGTGGTGATCTCAGATCACGCCCCAGTCGAATTGGAATTTTCTGTGGGCCCTGTTGTCACGAACAAAAACACGCTTAGATTTCCGAGTTACCTCTGCGCCTCAGATGCCTTTATTAAATATTTAGTCCATGCATGGAACGATTACTACACGGATAATCAGAACCATTTGGACACACCTGAGCTATTTTGGAATACAGCCAAAGCAGTGTTAACGGGAAATATCATTTCCTATGTCGCCACATTACGTAGGAAACTTCAGGCTAAGTTGCAAGGCTTACAGGAGAACTTGACGGGGTCTTACCAGACCTATTGCAGGGATCCTAACCCCTCAACAAAAGATAAATATCTTACTTGTAAAGGGGAATTGGATGCATTTTTGCATCACCAAGCAGTGACACAGCTTCTCAAAACTAACGCCAAGTATTACCGAGGAGGTGACAGATCGGGCAAACTACTAGCCTCCCTGACATCTCAGCGGGAAGCGCGCAAGCCTATTGCAGCTCTTAAATACGGCAATAAAACTCATAAGTCTCCTCAAGCAATCGTGGATGCCCTGGCTAAATACTTCACTGACGTATATTCTACTCAGAAGGTTCCTTCCGAAGAGTTTATCTCTTCCTTCTGGGAAGACCTAGACTTGCCGCAGATTAGTCAGGAACACTTGGAGGCTTTAAATGCCGCCATCTCTCCTGAGGAGATACTGAAAACAATCTCCTCTTTGTCTAATGGTAAAGCGGCAGGCCCAGACGGGCTGCCCATAGAATTTTACAAAACACTGAAGACTCAAGTCACCCCTACTCTGACTAAATTATATAATTCATACTATAAAGAGCTGATCCCCCCTTCAAAAATTATTTACCATGGCGCATGTATCCCTGATACCAAAACCTGGAAAAAACCCGGAACTACCTGAATCTTATCGCCCCATTTCCCTTCTCGACTCCGACTACAAGATTTTGATGAAAATCTTGACGGACCGGCTAAAACATATTCTTACAGAGATCATACACCCCGATCAGACTGGGTTCATGTGCAATAGATCCTCAGTGACCAATGTCAGGCATGTATTACATGCGATTGCACATTTCAAGGGTGGGTCGATAACTGAGAGAGCACAGGATGAATCAGAGGCCTTCTTGCTGTCACTTGACGCAGAGAAGGCCTTTGACAGAGTGGTATGGAGCCACCTGTTCGACTCCTTATGGCGCTTTGGCTTCTCTGGCCCCTTTTTGAGATTTATCTGCAATGTCTATGAGACACCCTGGATTCATGTTATGGCAAATGGTCTATTTTCTCCCCGCATTGTTTTACAGAGAGGTACCCGTCAGGGATGCCCCCTCTCTCCCCTCCTCTTCAATCTTGCTTTGGAGCCTCTGGCTATCAAACTACGAACTGTTTTTCCTGGCATCGCCATAGGCGAAGCAAACCTGCACTTAGCTATTTATGCGGATGATATGCTTCTGTTTGTAGAGCACCCGGCAAAACATATTCCGAAAATTTTAGCAACAATAGAGGCCTTCTGATCTTTTTCGGGGTACCGAATAAACAAAGGCAAGTCAGAGATTTTATGGTTACGAAAGCATCCTGTGCAGGTTGCTGCCTACCCATTTAGAGACGCCACCCCCACTATGACCTACTTGGGGATACGTTTATCGACAGACGTTGATACCTTATACCATAATAATTTCTCCCGGGTTTGTAAGGACATTCAAAAAAAGCTAGAAGGATGGAGGAGGCTACCTGTCTCCCTATCGGGACGAGTAGGCCTGATCAAGATGGTAATTCTACCACGGATTCTATACCCCATCCTGATGTTACCCTTCCTTTTAACAAAGAAGGATCTGGCTCTATATACTAGAGCCGTCACGAGTTTTCTTTGGAAAGGGGGTAAACCAAGAATAGCCATTGCAAAACTATACGCATCCCCGTCCCAGGGAGGACTGGGACTACCTAACCTTAGACTATATAACTGGGCGGCCTTGGACCGTCTAGTATTAGACTGGCAATTGAACACTTGTCATTTTTATGACACTACACTGGAGAATTCTGCCACAGGAGACTATAGCCTAACCTACCTATCACATGCTCAACTCAGCAAGATCCCACTGGAAATAAAAGGCAACTTTCTTTATAGAGACACGCTAAAGGCCTGGCAGCTAACGTTGCGCCATATGGACCGGACCTATATGTCCTCCAGAATGATCCCGCTGAGGCGGAACGCTGACTTCCCCCCGGGGATAGACACCTCTCCCTTTGCGATGTGGGAGGCGGTGGGCCTGCGCTCAGTGGGAGACTCCTTGGATCTGGCTACAAGGAGCATTAAATCATTTACCGACCTGCAGAACCAATTTCAAATACCAAAAACTCATTTCTATGCCTATTTGCAGATGAGGCACTATGTCAATCAATTAATCGCCATGGACCCACACTTTTGGGAATCCCATGCTCTCAACCCCTCCGTGGTCTCCTTCAGGCTAGGCAGATTTACAATTTCAGGTATATACAAATCATTAAGTGGGAAGACCGAAACCAAAAATTTGGAGAACCTAGTGAACATATGGAGTAAAGATGTAGATGAAGAAGATTTAACAACGATGATTCAGGGCAGCTTAGAAACAGTGCGAAGGGCGACATTGTCTATGACGTTTAGAGAATCACAGGTCAGGATGTTGCATAGGGACTATCTGACGCCTCGCAGACTGGCCAAGAGGCACACTGACATAGCAAATGAATGCAGCAAATGCAGATTGGGAGACCCCGACTTCCTTCACTATTTTTTTAAGTGTCCCAGAGTGAGACAGTTCTGGGGAAGGGTGGTCTTTTGGATAAACAATACCTTAGCAGTCAAAACTGATATTGGAATCAAACAAATTTGCTTTCTCGACTGGAAAGAACTAAGGCCCAGGCTGAGGCCTCTACTCACTACAATAATTCTAGTGGCTAGGAAAGTCATTTTGAAAGTATGGACCCTGAAAGAGGCTCCATCGTTTATAGTGTTCAAACGATGCATACACCAACAACTAATGGTAGAACAGCTAGACACCAAAATAGACACGAACAGACGACTCAGACACTTTCTGAATAAATGGCGGGAATACATTGGCACGTTGAATATTGATCAGCAGAAGCAGATTCTTATGCCATTTGCCCAAACTGAGCTTATGCTGACTGCTTCACTGAGAGGGGAGTGGGGATTTCTATATCAGTGAGAGGGTGGAGGGCGGTGGAGACCCTTTTTTTTTTTTTTTTTTTTTTTTTTTCATTTCTCACCCTCACCACATGTATTGCATACAGACCTTGCAGTGGAGCACAATGGCCATTGGGAAGTTGAAGACTAAGAAATGACTAGTTTTTGCAATGTTTTCTTTTTTTTTTTTTTTTTTTTTTTACTATGTTTATCAAAAAAAAATGAGGAGAAAAGAAGGGAAAGAAAAGGTTAAAGGCAATGTCATAGTGAGTTATCATTAACGACTGTAAATAAGAATGGATCATTACTTTTATATTGTCTGAAATGTATCTTGTATGTCATGTTATCTATTCTCCTCAATAAAAATATATTAAAAAAAAAAAACTCTCTACAATACAAGTAACCTCCCAACCCCAAAAATAACCGTGGTTGAACTGTTATGCGATGGACATTTGTCCGACTGACATTTGTGTGATGGATAATACTCAGACAGACAAATGGCCGTCAGATAATAGTCCGGCCAAGAGATAGTTAGATAGATAGATAGATAGATAGATAGATAGATAGATAGATAGATAGATAGATAGATAAGGATAGATACAGATTGAAAAATAGACAGACAGATAGATAAGGATAGATACAGATCGAAAGATAGACAGATAGACAGACAGATAGATAGAAAAATAGTTAAAAGCACGTCGTGGGGGTAGGACCCATGGTTAGGTTCCCAGAGGCGGTTGCGGCGCCCGAGGCTCTGATTAGAACAGAGCACTCTGAAGGGTATCTGCCCTCGACCAACCTCGGAACACAGTCTCTTGGACATATGTCTGACGGACAAATGTGCTTCGGCATTCTGTCCGTCGGCATTCTGTCCATCGGCAATCTGTCCGTCGACATTCTGTCCATCGGCATTCTGTCCGAGAACCAAAAATAACAAAATATAACTAAAAAAACTATCTTAGAAAAGTTAAAATAAAAAAACACCCCAAGAAAGCCCTAACTAACCCCAAAAGTGGTACTCACTGTTGGGAAATCTGGCTCCTTTTGATCCGACGTTGGAGCTTCTTTATCCTGGCTCCTGGCACCAGGGGCCCATCTTCGCGAAAATGGACTTCGGCAGTCTGTTCTGCTGCCTCCACACTGCAATCTTCTTCTCAGTGTCTTTGGTGGACTTTGGTGGCCCCTTCTGCCACTTCTACTCCGCAATCTTCCCGGGGGGCCCTCTTCATCCTGGTTCCTAGGGCTCATCTTCCGCCACTTCCGCTCCACATCTTCTTTTCATTGACTTTCTTCCTCTTCAAGCCATCACCTCCGCACATTGAAATTCCAGAAGCACAGAACCCCAATATATAGGTGTACCATTTAATTCCGATTGGCTGATTTTAAATCAGTCAAACCCTATTGGCTGATTTAAATCAGCCAATAGCAAGAACGTTTTTAAATTCTAATTATCCTTTTCTATTCTAAAATTAGAATTTAAATTTAAAAACATTCTTACTATTGGCTGATTTAAATCAGTTAATAGGGATGGAATGATTTAAAATCAGCCAATCGGAATTAAGTGATAGCCATATATATTGGCCTGGAACCGGGATGAAGAGGGCCCACTGACGGATCAAGAGGAGCCGGATTTCCCAACAATGGGAACCACTTTTGGGGTTTGTTAAGGCTTTTTTTTTATTTTTAAGAATATGCTTTTTTTATTTTAACTTTTCTTTTCTAAGGTTGTTTTAGATGTTGTGTTTTTTTTGGGGGAGGTGGAGGGTTACCTGTATTGTAGAGCGTTTTTTCTTGATTGATTTGTAAACCTAAAAGAGCTGATCACTTTAGGGAAATGCCCTACAAAAGACCCTTTTAAGGGCTATTGTAGCTTATTTTAGCGATAGGTTTAGTGATAAGGTTTTAAGTTTTTTTTTGTTTGTTTTGGGTGGGTTTTTTATTTTATGGGGCATATAGTTTAGTGTTAGGTATCTTGGTGTGTTTTTTATTTTGGATACTGTAGTTTATTATTTTTTGTAAATTTTTTATTTTATTGTAACTTGGATTTTTTTTTAACTTAGGGGGGGTTAGTTTAGAGGGGGGGTTAGGTGTTAGGTAGAGTAGGGGCTTAGTTTAGAGGGGGGGTTAGGTGTTAGGTAGAGTAGGGGCTTAGTTTAGAGGGGGGGTTAGGTGTTAGGTAGAGTAGGGGCTTAGTTTAGAGGGGGTGTTAGGTGTTAGGTAGAGTAGGGTTAGATTGAGCTTGGGGTTGTGACGGTTTAGGTTTAATTTTTATTCTTTATTTACTTAGATCTTTGTTTTTTGTTAACTTAGGGGAATAACTTTAGAGGGGGGTTAGGTGTTAGGTTAGTTTGCGTTTGGTGTATGTGGCAGAATATGGGCTAATAGTATAGTACTTGCAGTGGGTAACTGACTGCATAGGGGTTAATAGTTTAGTACTTGCCGTGGGTATGTGGCAGTAGAGGGGTTAATAGGATAGATACTTGCGGTGGATATGTGGTGACATAGGGGTTAATAGTTTAGTACTTGCAGTGGGTATGTGGCAGTATAGGGGTTAATAGGATAGATACTTGCGTTGGGTATGTGGCGGTTTAGATATTTATTAGTGTAGTGTTAGTTTGTGATTGTGGGGTACTTTGGTTTAGGGGTATTAGGATTAGTGGTTAGGCACATGGCAGTTATATTCCAGGGATTGTTTACTATGCATCGCCAATATGGTGGCGATGCTGGGTTTTATCTATAGCCAGCATCGCCGACCAATGGTGTGTATAGTAAACGTCTCTCTGGAGCTTTGTTGGGAGCTTGGAATATTTCGACAGGCTCTCTCAACATATTTTGCCACCTTGTAGCACTTTCGATCATCGGGGCCGAAATCTGAATCATGAAAGTAATTTTGAATTCCATGTCCCTTCCCTTTAATACTGCATGGGCCAGCAGTTATTTAGGATTAGTTAGTAACTTTCAGAGAACAGGAGAGACTGAGAGAGAAAAGATGAACATATTTTATACAGCAGAGTTTATTCAATCCTCTAAAATGTTATGTGGCAATGGGTTAATCTGACATTCAAATGCATATGTGACTTACAGGTGGGCATGGTAGCAGTGTGAGCTGGTGCATTTTCCCTTTAGTCACTCCTCTTTGTTTATAAGAGAACTCTGCTTACAGGGTAGGAAAAATGTTGTAGTATCTCCATAAAACACATTTCACAACTTGCATGTTTTAATAATGAGATCAACTGTTTCCAAGTCAACCTAGCGTCTTGCATTATCAAGTGGAAAGACTCCTCTTTGTGTTACAGATGATAAACAGGCTTCCTCCTATGGAAAATCCCCCCCTGATTACGACAGAAATATTTCAGCTCACCTCTTTAGCATCTGGAATTGCTGCAAAACACTTAGATCTACGTGACAACAAAATTACATGATTATATCTTTCTTTTATTCAAAGCAATTTAAAATCATATTATAATTGACAAATATCCTGTTTTGTTAAAGCAGTTTACTTTTTGTGTGAATCCCCCTCTGCCATATAAATTCAAGCCATGCTAAAGGGTTAAATACATAAACAAACTCATGCCCTCAATTCACTTTTGTGGCCCCCCCAGCAAACTTTGCATGCAAATCAGCCAGAAGCCCTGCTTTTATATGGTCAAGAGGTTGCCAGTATACAAGTTGGCCTATATGTTTAACAATTTAGAAAGGGTTAAACACATGTGACACAGGGAAAGTCATTATAAAAATAAACTGTTAAGCTGATATTTTAAGAGACATTTTAATATCTTGATATCAAATCTACTTTGTTCTCTTGGTATCCAGTGTTCAAAACGCATATCTAGCTAGGCTGAGGAGCAGCAATGCATTACTGGGAGTTAGCTGATGACTGGTGGTATATGCCTCTTGTCATTGGCTCATCTAATGTTATCAGCTAGGTATAGAACATTTGTTGCTCTGGAGCTGATTTAACTATGTGTTTAACCTCTGCAAAGGAGTTTTTGCAAGCAATAGAGCAATAATAAAATGGTTTAACACTTTAAAGCATTTGAAGCAAATTACATTTTGCTATTTTATCTCTCTTTAAGTCCCTGAGGACCAAATGTGTTCATCAGCCAATAGTGCTTTGCTGATTTTGGACTAGATTACAAGTTGAGCGCAAAATATCACTTCTGCAAAAGTGATATTTGCACTCAACTGAGTAATACTAGCGCACGCAAATGTGTGCTGGTATTACAAGTGAGGTGTAATGCGACCTCGCATTGCACGGAAGCATTACGCTAACGAGAGCGCCCTTCCATAGGCTCCATGAGACACGACATGAGAACTAGTTCAGAGAAGGGGGTCAGTCGCACATCGATTGACAGCTAATTGTAAAGATATATGTATATTAATATATACATACGTATATATTTACAGGGAACACACAGTTCCCATAGACCGCTTTGTAAAGGAACTTTTCAGCACCGTTTCTTTTCTAACACCCCACTCCTGCCAACTTTAGCCCCTTAAACTAGCTTATGCAGTTACTTTATTAAAAAATAAAAATGCTTTTTTTTTATTTATTTTTTAAAAAGAACAGTACTCTTAAATTTTGGGGCATTTGGGGGACATTTAGCTTGCGGTAGCAATAAGCATGCATTTAATAATCAGCCACTTGTAATGGCTGGTTATTTACCGTGCGCCCACAAAGGGGAGAATTTGCCTATTTGCTAGCACGCAATAAATTAGCTCTCGACTTGTGATCTAGCCCTTTATTTTTAACTCCTTTGCAGGGGTAAAACAATTATATATACAACTAATAGTACAATAGTAAAATAGTAAAATGATCTAAAACATTACAGTAGAAACATCCATGACTCAGCTTAAAGGGATACTAAACCCAAATTTTTTTCAACTTTAATTTTTCTTCGTTCTCTTGGTATCTTTATTTTAAAAGCAGGAATGTAAAGCCTAGGAACCGGCCCATTTAGCCACCAATAAGCAAGCATCTGATCCAAAAATTGTCTGGCTCCTAAGCTTTACATTCCTGCTTTTTAAATAAAGATAGCAAGAGAACAAAGAAAAATTAAAAATAGGAGTAAATTAGAAAGTTGTTTAAAATCGCATGCTCTATCTGAATCATAAAAGATTTTTTTTTGGGTTAGTGCCCCTTTAAGCCAGAGCTCCCACCTGTCTTGCATTTTGTAGGATGGCTCTGATTTTTGAACAATTGCCCCTTCTGCAGTTTATACAGTGAAATAGGTTCCACCTAAACCCCATTCATAAACCTCATGCTACTCACATAATACAAATGATTTAGCCTCTGAACCACTCAACCATGAATCCTGCTTGGCTCTGATCTAACATTACAACTCAATGTAATCCTGGGGATGGACATAGAAAAATGTGGAATGTGGCCTGAGAGCTCTGCAAAGCAGCTCATTTGTCAACCTGTTAATCAGCTGAGGTTCTTCAGCATATGGAATTGAAGGTTTTAAACATATTTGGAGCCCTCCAGACCCTTCAAAATTAAGGCCTGAGCCTAGTTAGAATTTTATGTCAAGACCACGTTTCATTTCTATTTTTGACAGAGTACTTAGAAAAAGAAATTAGCTTTGAGAACAGCAGAGTAAAGCTAGAATCCATGGCCTCCATTACATATGCAGGGTCGCCCGCAAAAGCCGGCGATGCCAGATTTTACGTGATTTTGGTATTACATATACGGCGTAGCATACAAGTTATGCGTGTATATTTTCACCCTTCGGACGTATTTTTTTTACCCATAACAGAACAGACGCGCAATTTGGTATCCAATATACAGCGTAAGGAATTACGCGCGCAGAATTCAGAAAATCTACTCCATTCTAATCTCGCCACAAATTGCAGGCGCAGCAACCCTTGCACTGACTAAAAAACCAACGTAACTCTCTGAAGGCCTAACAAACGCATGCGTATTCACATACATATCAGCCGCAAATCTCAAACAGTTAAACCTCTTCTAAGCATTTATTATTCCTGCCCCTGCAAGTGTGTCAAACCAATCACAAACAGCACAACCTCTCATCCTCCATGGACACCTGGCTTGGTCCCTGTGATGTCCCTGGTGTGGGTTCCTCCTTGTCCTCTCCCTCCTCCCCCTTCTGTCCCCATGTGCACCCTCTGTCCCTCCCCTAGATGTGCCTGGTCTCTGGGGCTCTCGGGCATCTCCCCTCCCATCATCGCTTCTTGCTCTCCCTCTCCCCACTCCACTTACTCCCTGACGGGGACCCCACTGCTCCTCCTGTCCTCTCCAATACCTCCTCTCCCTGCCACTCCTCTCCCCTCCTCCCCTCCGTCCTACCTCTCCCTGCCATCCTCACACTAAATCACACTACACACACTCACACTCACTCCCAGTTCAATCACACACAATCACAACCAAACACTCAGCCTATCACACTGTAAAAATGAAATAAAATGTGTGAGGTGTTAGAAAAAAAAGTGTGGTGTATTTTGTATATGTATGTATGCAAAATATGTGTGCAATATGTAAAAATATGTGTAAGTGTACAAGCTTAATCAAACAACAATACGACCTAGCTAACTCCTCTGTTTGCGCCTCTCTCTCTGTGACAGGAGCGAGCTGCACTTAGTTTTATGGCGCGGTCGGGCCGGGCTGTGACTATACAGCTGGCCCGATGCACTGAGTAAATATAACAGACCCTCTCAGCAGAGAGCAGAGAGTGGTTCTGTGAAACAGCGTTTTTTTTTTAAAAATTAATAGGGGAAATTATGTTTTATAAATGTTTGGCTAATATAATGCACTATGTGCAGAATTATATAACATTATTTTTAAAGTTTACTGACACTTTAAGACACTTTTAAATGTTTTCAAATGTGTTTTGTTCTTTTGGTATCCCGTGTTGAAAAAATAATACGCACATATTCTACACTAGTGTGAGCTAGCTGCTGATTGGTGCCTGCACATATTTGTCTCTTCTGATTGGCTAAATAGATGTGCTCAGCTAGCTGCCAGTAGTGCAATGCTGTTCCTTCAGCAAAGAATAACAAGAGAATGAAGTAAATTTGATAATAGAAGTTGGAAATTTGTTTAAAATTGTATCTGAATCATGAAAGAAAAAATGTGGGTGTTTTCTGTCCCTTTAAATTCCCTGTTGCTTAGATTCCGGACCTGATTTTAAAAAATGTAACATTTACCATCACTTTAAACGAGAGAAGGGAAAGAGTTGATATGATACAAACTTTTAAGTATATTAAGGGGCTTAATAAAGTTGAGACCTAATGCATTTTTCACAAAAGGAGCAGCATGAGAACAAGATATCATGATCTCAAGTTGAAGGGTAGTAGATTCTGGAATAATTAGTTGAAGCACTTCTTCACATAAATGGCTATCCTATTTATTTATTAATTAATATTATACTTTATAGGAAATGTGGGCAGACTTGGGGCTATGGTTCTTATCTGCCATTAAAATGTAGGTTTCTCTGTTTCTACACAACAGAAGCAAGGTCAGAGCTTTTAGGTGAAGGTTGTTCCTCGCCTACAGAAAAAGTATATAACACAAATGTATATTAGGTTTACTACTTGTCTATGCTATGATGTGTATAGAATGGGTGTCCTGCCTTTTCATATGGGGAGCCACTTCAGAATTTTACTTTTAAATCGAATAGCCGTAAGTAAATTTTAGGGTGTCAGTTAAGGACTAAGGTTGTGCCTGACACGTCCTCAGCTAATCTGAGCACTGGAAGTGATCAAGATCGCTTCTAGCCGCTCAAGCAATATTGCAGTGATGCCTCGATGTTGAAACATCCTGCAATACTGTTTCTGACTGCCGGGCTCCGTTTTGATCGCTCCCATGGAGCGATCACTTCCGGTTTCACTCCACGTGCAGCCCAGCAGTCAGGCAGAGCATCGGAAGCCATTGTGCAGTCTTCTGATGCTCTTTAAGTGTACTAAGTGCCTAAGTGGGTCAAGGCACTTAGTAAAATAACATAATAAAAAAAAATATATATGTAATTTTTATAAAATAGCCCAATATAGCCCCCATATAGCCCCCCTTCCCCATGTGGCTTCAAAGATGGCAATGCCCAAGGGGTGGTGTCCCCTAGCCTGCCTCATCATAGGGGCAGGCTAGGGTCATCCAATCTGAGCTTGCCACAATAAAATAAAAATTCATAATAAAATATTCCATTTGTCTGAACATGTCAATATTAGTGACTCTGACCAGTGTGAATCTCCCTCCCTCTCCTCATTTGCATTTTTGTGGGAGAGAGAGAGAGAGAGATTTGTGTTTAAGAGAAAGAGATATATTTGTTAAAAATTGTGAAACCCAAAGGTTCTTTTCAGAGCCATTAACCCCTAGCTTGCCAGTGATCACTATAAATCACTGGCAGTAGCACAGCAGCACTTTTTTGCTCTCTGTGCATTTTTTTAGGGGTTAATGTTTTTTAAGATTTTTTTTGTGAGACCCAAAGGCTCTTTTCAGAGCCATTTAGCTAGTTTTAATTAATTTTTGTAAAAAATTGTAAGACCCAAAGGCTCATTTCAGAGCCATTAACCCCTAGCTTGCCAGTGATCACTATAACTCACTGGCAGTAGCACAGCAGCACTTTTTTGCTCTTTGTGCATTTTTTTAGGGGTTCATTTTTCGTTAGTAATTTTTTAAGACCCAAAGGCTATTTTTAGAGCCATTTAGTTAATTTAGATTTAAATTTTGTTTTGATTTTTTTTTAGTATTTTTTTCCCTCTGTGATAGATAAAAATAAATCACGTCACAGAGGACATATAGTGCTGAGGAGGCGTATGCCATCCTTGCGTTAGAGTCAAATGCGGTTAGATGCAGTCTCAACTGATAGTGATGTATCTGTTGCTGCTAGTCCCCCATGCCAGAAGGAGACATGTTGCTCCAGCTGCCATTGCTGCTGAAGAGTGGGTAACGCCTCATCACCAGAGGCCAGATATCCCACCCTTCACTGCAAATCCTGGCATCAATGTGGATGTGGCAGGATTTAGCCCCCAACAGTTTATGGAGGTGTTTCTGGGCGATGATGTATTGGGGAGCATTGTTGCCCAAACTAATTTATATGTCCATCAGTTCCATGATGCAAAGCCTGATACTTTTTTGGCAAAGCAACAATGGGCCCCCATCAATGTGCCAGAATTTAAAAAGTTCTGGGCATTGACTATGCTGAAGGGCATCATAAAGAAACCCTCCATCCGCTCCTACTGGAGCAGTAGCCCCATTTGCTCTACCCCCATTTTCTCCCAGAGTATGTCGAGGAAGAGGTATGAAATGATTCTACATTTCATGCACTTCAGCAACAACAGCCTTTGCCTCCCTAGAGAGCATCCCCAGTTTGACAGGCTGTATAAAATCCTTCCCCTGATTACCCACTTTACTGCCAGATTTGTAGAGGCTTATACACCTGGAAGGAATATATGCGTGGGTGAATCCCTAATGACGTATAAGGGAAGGCTGGGATTCAAGCAGTATATTCCTTCCAAGCGCTCCATGTATGGAGTAATGGTGTATAAGCTCTGTGAGAGCGTGACTGGGTATACTCAGGCCTTCCACGTGTACGAGGGACCTTGACCCTCCAGGCTGCCCAGAACATATGGGAACCACTGGCAAGATTGTCTGGGACCTGATTTTACCCCTGATGAACAAAGGGTATGTAGACAATGTGTATACAAGTGTCCTTTTGTTCAAGCTACTGTATTGTTTTGATATAGTAGCTTGCGATACAATTCGAAGGAACCATGTAGGTTTCCCAGGACAACTTGCACACACCCAACTACGAAGGGGGGAGATCTCAGCTCAAGCTTTTGGCAGTTTAGTACAGATACCTTCTTACCACCATCCACACAGAGAGGACTGTGGAGGTCTCTGTATGTGGCAGAGCTGAGAGCACAATGAAGCCAGTGTGCATCAAGACTTATAACCGGCATCTGGGTGGGGTTGATCTAGCAGATCAGCTGCTGCAGCCCTACCTAATTATGTGGAAGACAATGGCCTGGTACAAAAAGGTTGCAATTTACTTAATACAGATTGCAACCCACATCGCTTTTATGTTGTTCAAAAAAGCAAACCCTGAAATGAAACTGACTTTTTTTACGAAGCAAGATATGCTAGGTATACAAAGGAAACCAAGCTAATATCTATAAGAGGCGCCAAGCTGTAAAGTTATATAGTGATGGGCAATATCAATGTGACCTATGATTATAATGTATGATGATACCAATAAAATGTAAATGATATGTAAGTGATATAAATGTATAGCAGTATCTATATGATATATGGGACAGGGTAAAAAGGAATATGTGATAAAGATAAAAGGGGCACCACAAAATGTGAAATATATATAAAAATATAAAACCAAAATAAATTAAATGTAATAAAATAAATTCTAAATAAAAATGAAATATATAAAAACAAAATCAGCAAAGATGAAATACAATGGTAAGGTCAAAGCAGGTCAAATAAGTGTATATATATATATATATATATATATATATATATATATATATATATATATATATATATATATATATATATATATATATATATATATATATATATAATAGCGGAACAATAAGGTATATATTTAAAATAGACATAGGGTTAGGTTTCAAATATGAATTTGAACTGCAGTCCAGATATATAAATAGGTAAATATGAGATAGAGTCCTTGAGATAAACTCAGTCCGATGCCAAGAAGATTCCACACCTCCAGGCAGCTCCTCCGATGTGTCACGCCAAAACACAGGAAAAAGATTCTAAAATACAAAAAATAGAGGGCACCACATAGTGCAAATCAGCTAGCTAACCTAGATGGTGGTATACAGACGAAGTCAATCCTACTCACATGATGATAAGCACAGAAGTGCTATACATGCGGACCGGATCCAAAAAGTCGTCCTGCAGACTCTTAGGCACACCTGGAACAGGGGATATCCTCGTCCCACCAGAGGGAGTTCAGAGATGATCATTTCAAGCCACAATGAGTACCAGGCAGAAGGTCAGCAATCAGTGACAGACATCACTCAACAAATGGCAGTCAGCAGGCCAAAATCCAGGGTGAAAGAAAATGCAGCAGCGAGATAATAAGAGTGTAAAAGTTTTGATATAAAATTTATAATAACAGCAACGCGTTTCTCAGTGGCACAGCACTGTTTTCCCAGGCTATACAAACAATCTCACAGCTGCTACACTTATACCTAACAACAACCAATCAGCAGTCAGATTAATTACACTCCCACTGAATAGCATGTGTCATGCAAATGATATAACAACAAAATAAAAGAACAAATAGTAATAAGGGAGGCGCTCAAAGCCAAAGGTATCAACACTAAAACAATTTTAATAAAAACATATAAGTAAACAGTGGTACATATATAAAGGGACGACTCCACAACCCTAAATAAAAACTAAAATCCTAAAATATCTAATATGACTGATAAAAACTTCCACAGGTATAAAAATCAACCATAAATAATCAGCAGTCTTAAGCAGTTTGTTGCAATAGGTACAGTTGTTAATGTCTTTTCTCTATATAGAAGAAAACTGAATCAGTGGTCAGCGTTCCGTTACTCAAAATATCTTGATAAAGCCCATAGGAGGGCGAAACGCGTCGTATGTGTTGGCAGTGTTGTTGTTATTACTTCTTTGACAACTATTCACATATCTTTGGATTTTCATCCAATAACCCGGGTTATACTTTTGGAACATTTCTTTTCTCAAAAGGAGCAAAGCATCTGTGTTTGGAATAAAGTTTGGGATATCTATCACATCACCCAGTTATCCAGTCCCTTGCGTGCTATTAGCACTAAATGCAGGGCTCATCAAAGAGGACCGTGACCACAGCGCATAGAAGTGAGCGCAAGAATCCTCTAACCGGAACACCTTTCTGTGACGTCAGACGCCAAAAGTTGCAGTCAGTCCCGCTCGAGGTGAGGACCGGGCGAGTGGAAAGACCTTTACCCCACGAACAAATATCTGGTAAAGTACACAGTTTTTTTTCTTACACAGTAAGAGAGCTTTGGATTTTAAATCTACTATCACTAGTCACTATATTTGGCAGCTACGGTTCAACTCAATTTTGACAGCTTGGTGGTATTTTGAGTAACGGAACGCTGACCACTGATTCAGTTTTCTTTTATATGGAGAAAAGACATTAACAACTGTACCTATTGCAACGAACTGCTTAAGACTGCTGATTATTTATGGTTGATTTTTATACCTGTGGAAGTTTTTATCAGTCATATTAGATATTTTAGGATTTTAGTTTTTATTTAGGGTTGGGGAGATGTCCCTTTATATATGTACCACTGTTTACTTATATGTTTTTATTAAAATTGTTTTAGTGTTGATACCTTTGGCTTTGAGCGCCTCCCTTATTACTATTTGTTCTTTTTCACCTTATTTTAGACAACTGCAGGGATATTTGTCTTTTAAGGGGGTGTTTGGTTATCTTTTTGGCTTAGCGCACCTTTCTATCTCTCTTTTCTAATAACAACAAAATAAACCTGTGTATTTAATCTTCAAATCACGAAGGGGAATATCTCAGAGATAACAGAATAATGCTACTGTTAATAATGAAAAATGAAAAACCTCTATTTTGCAAAACCAGCACTGAAGAGGAGGGGGGGGGAGGGGGCGTGGTCAGTTTCGTCATGAGCATCATAATAGTAACAGAGCACTAACTGAAGGCTAACAACATTTAAAACACCTTAATGTACGTCCAACAAGAAATATAACAAGAGGGAATATATGCACTAGGCAATCTATATAACAGCAAAGCGAAGTTAAAAGGAAATTTTGAACATACTAACGTGTGTTATATAGAACTACTAAGAGTGATAGTGAGGCCGTGATTAACAGCATTATCCGCATCATCACTCGGCATGAGAACTGCCACAATGAATAAAAGTGTGACGTTAGAGGATCTAGACACAGAGAATTCTCTAACAACAAACTAATGTGAAGGAAATGGGGAAGGGAACATACTAAAGCGTGTATTCCATGGGAACGGCAAAATAAATAATAAGGGAGCGTGATTGACAACGTCATGCGCGTCATAGTCAGCATAATAACTAACATATAGCTTCATATTCACACGATGACTTACGTGAAACTTCTAAATATACGGTGAAATATTTCACAGAGAAAGTGAAAGTGTGAGTGTCACTGTAGTACACCCTCCCCTTATTATTGATTGTCTGTAACAGTATTACTATATTATCATTCCTATTATTCACTTTACTGAAATCCTACACGATCACTTTCTCTGTGAAATATTTCACAGTATATTTAGAAGTTTCACATAAGTCATCGTGTGAATATGAAGCTATATGTTAGTTATTATGCTCATGATGAAACTGACCACTCCCCCTCCCCCCTCCTCTTCAGTGCTGGTTTTGCTAAATAGATGTTTTTTATTTTTCATTATTAACAGTAGCATTATTCTGTTATCTCTGAAACCATCCAGGTACCATATTTGGGGGAATTTCCCCTTCGTTATTGGATGAATAAATGCACAGGTTTATTTTATTGTTATATCATTTGCAGGACACATGCTACTCAGTGGGAGTGTAATTAATCTGACTGCTGATTGGTTGTTGTTAGGTATAAGTGTAGCAGCTGTGAGATTGTTTGTATAGCCTGAAGAAACAGTGCTGTGCCACTGAGAAACGCGTTGCTGTTGTTTTAAATTTTATATTAAAACTTTTACACTCTTATTATCTCGCTGCTGCACTTTCTTTCACCCTGAATTTTGGCCTGCTGACTGCTGACTGCCATTTGTTGAGTGATGTCTGTCACTGATTGCTGACCTTCTGCCTGGTACTCATTGTGGCTTGAAGTGATCATCTCTGAACTCCCTCTGGTGGGACGAGGATATCCCCTGTTCCAGGTGTGCCTAAGAGTCTGCCGGACGACTTTTTGAATCCGGTCCGCCTGTATAACACTTCTGTGCTTATCATCATGTGAGCAGGATTGACTTTGTCTGTATACCACCATCTGGGTTAGCTAGCTGATTTGTGCTATGTGGCGCCCTCTATTTTTTGTATTTTAGTGACTTTTTTACAGTTTCAGGATGCTCCTGCTCCCCCTACTGCGGCAAAGCAGAATCCTCAGAAAAAATGTCTGTACCAAGAGGGGGCAGAGAAAGGACACCACCTTTTACTGTTCTGATTACCCTGGACAACCTGGACTCTGCATTGGGGACTGCTTCAAGTGGTATCAGACACTGGTAAAAAATTATTTTATTTTTTTACATTTGCCATTGTGTGTTTTTTTTTTGGGGGGGGGGTTTAGTTATGTTTACTGTTACTAAGTTTTTTTGTTTGTTTTTACTTTTAGTGTGCCATATTTTTAAATTTCACTGTTCTATTTTTTATAAGTTTTAAAATTGGTGCTGTATTTTACCAATACCCCTGTCAAACCTGTGCATGGGGGATATGGGTGGGCTCAGGGGGTCTTGCAGAAAACAACCCAGAGTATTTTCTTACAATAAGTTACAACAGGCTCTCCTAAGTCATAGTCAAAAAGCAGTGTGTGTGTAAAAATGAAAATTTAAAAATGATCACCATACACTTTCTCCAATTTTTTTTGGCTAAAATGGTTGCATCAAAGCACTCCATATACAATACCTTGGGGTGTCAACGTTTCAAATATATACACTGTCATGGCAATTATTTAAACCTGGGTATGCAATAGGCCCCAAACTGAAGATAGGCCTATCAGAAGAAATACTCTCACTTTCACATTACAAGTCATACAGTTGTAACTGAGCCTTCCCAAAATCCTGGCAAACATATGCATGGGAGCATGGGTGTACTCAGGAGGTCTTGCAGAAAACAACCTGGAGTGTTTTCTTGCAATAACTTACAACAATCTCTGCTAAATCATAGTCAAAAAGAAATGTGTGTGTAAAAATGAAAATTAAAAAATTACCACCATACACTTTCTCCAATTTCTTTTCTAAAACAGTTGCATCAAAGGCATCAAAACACTCCATATACAATACATTGGTGTGTCAACATTGGGGTGTATGTAATAAAGGCCCCCAAAAGAAGATAGGCAAATAAGATATGTTAAATGTGGAAAAAAATCACAAACATGTCAGAAGTTTGGTATTGCACCCTGCAAACAAACCAACAAACCTATGCATAGGTGGTATCTCTGTACTCAGGAGATGTTGTTGAACACATATTGAGGTGTTTTTTTGTCAGTAACACATAACAGGAACTGAGAATCCATGCCTAAATTACAATGTGTGTGAAAAATAATAAAAAAAATGACTACCCAAATGTTTGACAAAGACTGGTGGTTGAATTAGTGCATGGAAAGTGTTAAAATACCAGCATTTCAAATACCCTAGGGTATCTTCTTTTAAAAAATATATGGTTTGACGGGGGTAAATTACATTTGCCGGCTTCAGAAATGTCCCAAATAGGCACTGCAACTCTCAATACCAGCGGGGCTTACGGACGCGGCCAGCTTAAAAAACGTGCTCGTGCACGATTCCCCCATAGGAAACAATGGGGCAATTTGGGCTGAAAAAAAACCTAACACCTGCAAGAAAGCAGCGTTCAGCTCCTAACGCAGCCCCATTGTTTTCTATGGGAAAACACTTCCTATGTCTGCACCTAACACCCTAACATGTACCCCGAGTCTAAACACCCCTAACCTTACACTTATTAACCCCTAATCTGCTGCCCCCGCTATTGCTGACCCCTGCATATTATTTTTAACCCCTAATCTGCCGCTCCGTACACCGCCGCAACCTACGTTATCCCTATGTACCCCTAATCTGCTGCCCCTAATCTGCTGCCACCCGCCGACCCCTATATTATATTTATTAACCCCTAATCTGCTGCCCCCAACGTCGCCGCCACCTACCTACAATTATTAACCCCTAATCTGCCGACCGGACCTCACTGCTACTATAATAAATGTATTAACCCCTAAAGCTAAGTCTAACCCTAACACTAACACCCCCCTAAATTAAATATAATTTAAATCTAACAAAATAAAATAAATCTTATTAAATAAATTATTCCTATTTAAAGCTAAATACTTACCTGTAAAATAAAACCTAATATAGCTACAATATAAATAATAATTATATTGTAGCTATTTTAGGATTAATATTTATTTTACAGGCAACTTTGTATTTATTTTAACAAGGTACAATAGCTATTAAATAGTTAATAACTATTTAATAGCTACCTAGATAAAATAATTACAAAATTACCTGTAAAATAAATCCAAACCTAAGTTACAATTAAACCTAACACTACACTATCAATAAATAAATTAAATAAACTATCTACAATTATCTACAATTATATCAACTAAACTAAATTACAAAAACAAACAAACACTTAATTACAAAAAAACCCCCACTAAATTACAAAAAATAAAAAAAGATTACACCTACTCTAAGCCCCCTAAAAAAATAACAAAGCCCCCCAAGATAAAAAAAATGCCCTACCCTATTCTAAAATAAAAATTGTAAAGCTCTTTTACCTTACCAGCCCTTAAAAGGGCCTTTTGCGGGGCATGCCCCAAAGAATTCTGCTCTTTTGCCTGTAAAAAAAAACATACAATACAATCAGCCAATCAGATTGAGCTCGCATTCTATTGGCTGTTCCGATCAGCCAATAGAATGCGAGCTCAATCTGATTGGCTGATACAATCAGCCAATCAGATTTTTCCTAGCTTAATTCTGATTGGCTGATAGAATCCTATCAGCCAATTGGAATTCGAGGGACGCCATCTTGGATGACGTCCCTTAAAGGAACCTTCATTCGTCGTTAGTCCGTCGGTGAAGAAGGATGGCTCCGCATCGGCTGCTTGAAGATGGTCCCGCTCCGCGCCGGATGGAAGAAGATAGAAGATGCCGCTTGGATGAAGATGTCTGCCAGTCCGGATGTCCTCTTCTGCCCGGATAGGATGAAGACTTTGGACCCTCTGGAAGAGCTCTTCCTGCCGGATAGGAGGAAGACTTCGGACCCTCTTCTGGACGGATCGGTGATACCCGGCGTGGTGAAGACAAGGTAGGAAGATCTTCAGGGGCTTAGTTTAAGGTTTATTTAAGGGGGTTTGGGTTAGATTAGGGGTATGTGGGTGGTGGGTTGTAATGTTGGGGGGGTATTGTATGTTTTTTTTTACAGGCAAAAGAGCAGAATTCTTTGGGCATGCCCCGCAAAAGGCCCTTTTAAGGGCTGGTAAGGTAAAAGAGCTTTACAATTTTTATTTTAGAATAGGGTAGGGCATTTTTTTATCTTGGGGGGCTTTGCTATTTTTTTAGGGGGCTTAGAGTAGGTGTAATTAGTTTTTTATTTAGTGTTTTTTTTTTTTTGTAATTTAGTTTAGTTGATATAATTGTAGATAATTGTAGGTAATTTATTTAATTAATTTATTGATAGTGTAGTGTTAGGTTTTATTGTAACTTAGGTTAGGATTTATTTTACAGGTAATTTTGTAATTATTTTATCTAGGTAGCTATTAAATAGTTATTAAAATAAATACAAAGTTGCCTGTAAAATAAATATTAATCCTAAAATAGCTACAATATAATTATTATTTATATTGTAGCTATATTAGGGTTTATTTTACAGGTAAGTATTTAGCTTTAAATAGGAATAATTTATTTAATAAGATTTATTTTATTTCGTTAGATTTAAATTATATTTAATTTAGGGGGGTGTTAGTGTTAGGGTTAGACTTAGCTTTAGGGGTTAATACATTTATTAGAGTAGGGGCGAGGTCCGGTCGGCAGATTAGGGGTTAATACTTGAAGTTAGGTGTCAGCGATGTTAGGGAAGGCAGATTAGGGGTTAATACTATTTATTATAGGGTTTTTGAGGCGGGAGTGAGGGGGATTAGGGGTTAATAACTTTATTATAGTAGCGGTGAGGTCCGGTTGTCAGATTAGGGGTTAATAATTGTAGGTAGGTAGCGGCGACGTTGGGGGGGGCAGATTAGGGGTTAATAAATATTATGTAGGGTTCGGCAATGTTAGGGGCAGCAGATTAGGGGTACATAGGGATAATGTAGGTGGCGGCGGTGTGCGGTCGGCAGATTAGGGGTTAAAAAAATTTAATAGAGTGGCGGCGATGTGGGGGGGCCTCGGATTAGGGGTATATAGGTAGTTTATGGGTGTTAGTGTACTTTAGAGCATAGTAGTTAAGAGCTTTATGAACCGGCGTTAGCCCAGAAAGCTCTTAACTCCTGGCTTTTTTCTGCGGCTGGAGTCTTGCCGTTAGATTTCTAACGCTCACTTCAGCCAAGACTCTAAATACCAGCGTTAGAAAGATACCATTGAAAAGATAGGATACGCAATTGGCGTAGGGGGATCTGCGGTATGGAAAAGTGAGCGTTAGACCCTTTCATGACTGACTCTAAATACCAGCGGGTGGTAAAAAACAGCGTTAGGACCCCCTAACGCTGGTTTGGATGGCTAACGCAGAACTCTAAATCTAGGCGATTGTGTATGAAAAATAACACAAAAAAATGACTACCCAAAAGTTTGACAAAGACCAGTGGTTGAATTAGTGCATAGAAAGTGTTAAAATACCAGCATTTCAAATACCCTAGGGTGTCTACTTTTCAAAAATATATGGTTTGATGGGAGTAAATTACATTGGCAGGCTTCAGAAATGTCCCAAATAGAACATGGGTGCATGATGACAGATGTGGAAATTCCAAGTTGGAAAACTGGAATGCGCTCCCTAAAAATAAGGCCTTTAGCCCCATGAGAACCCGACAAACCTATTCATGGGTGGTATGGTATCACTGTACTCTGGAGATGTTGTTGAATACATATTGAGGTGTTTTTTTGTCAGTAACACATAACAGAAACTGAGAACCCATGCCTAAAGTACAATGTGTGTGAAAAATAACACAAACAAATGACTACCCAAAAGTTTGACCAAGACTGGTGGTTGAATTAGTGCATGGAAAGTGTTAAAATACCAGCATTTCAAATACCCTAGGGTGTATATTTTTAAATATATGAGGTTTGATGGGTGTAAATTACATGGCCAGCTTCAGAAATGTCCAAAATCAGACATGGGTGCATGATGACAGATGTGAAAATTCGAAGTTGGAAAACTGGAATGCATCCCCTAAAAAAAAGCCCCCCTGAGAACCCAACAAACCTATTCATGGGTGGTATCACTGAAGTCAGGAGATGTTGTTGAACACATATTGAGGTGTTTTTTGTCAGTAACACGTAACAGGAATTGAGAATCCATGCCTATAGTACAATGTGTATGTAAAATAACACAAAAAATGACTACCCAAAAGTTTTACAAAGACTGGTGGTTGAATTGGTGCATGGAAAGTGTTAAAATACCAGCATTTCAAATACTGGCATAGATTGTTGGTGAAATGGTTGCATGACAAGAGTCAAAATACCCCTACTTGTACTTATTGCTCTATAACTTGCAAAAAAAGGCAAAGAACATGTAAACATTGGGTATTTCTAAACTCAGGACAGAATTTAGAAACTATTTAGCATGGGTGTTTTTTTCGTGGTTGTAGATGTCTAACAGATTTTGGGGGTCAAAGTTAGAAAAAGTGTGTTTTTTTCCATTTTTTCATCATATTTTTTTTATAGGAAAATATAAGATATGATAAAAATAATGGTATCTTTGTATACAGCAATGTATTTAGGATTGTGATTTTACAAATTCTGATTATAGAACTGACTTCACAGCAGCAGAACTAACTGAATTTTCTAAGAAAAGGGGAGGAACCTGTAAATCCCAGAGAGATGAGAGATGCCTTCCATACGGCTAGATTTAGAGTTTTGTCGGTAAGGACCCGCGTAGCTAACGCCGGCTTTTTTCTGGCCGCACCATAAAAATAACTCTGGTATTGAGAGTCCACATAAAGGCTGCGTTAGGCTCCAAAAAAGGAGCGTAGAGCATATTTAACGCAGCTTCAACTCTCGATACCAGAGTTGCTTACGCAAGCGGCCAGCCTAAAAAATGTGCTCGTGCACGATTCCCCCACAACAATGGGGCTGTTTGAGCTGAAAAAAAACCTAACACCTGCAAAAAAGCCGCGTTCAGCTCCTAACGCAGCCCCATTGTTTGCTATGTGTAAACACTTATTTGTAGATATTGTATTTAATTAATGTATTGATAGTGTAGTGTTAGGTTTAATTGTAGGTAATTGTAGGTATTTTATTTAATTAATTTAATGATAGTATAGTGTTAGGTTTAATTGTAACTTAGGTTAGGATTTATTTGACAGGTAATTTTGTAATTATTTTAACTAGGTAACTATTAAATAGTTCTTAACTATTTAATAGCTATTGTACCTGGTTAAAATAATTACAAAGTTGCCTGTAAAATAAATATTAATCCTAAAATAGCTACAATGTAATTATAATTTATATTGTAGCTATATTAGGATTTATTTTACAGGTAAGTATTTAGCTTTAAATAGGAATAATTTATTTAATAAGAGTTAATTAATTTCGTTAGATGTAAATTATATTTAATTTAGGGGGGTGTTAGTGTTAGGGTTAGACTTAGCTTTAGGGGTTAATACATTTATTAGAATAGCGGTGAGCTCCGGTCGGCAGATAAGGGGTTAATAATTGAAGTTAGGTGTCGGCGATGTTAGGGAGGGCAGATTAGGGGTTAATACTATTTATTATAGGGTTAGTGAGGCGGATTAGGGGTTAATAACTTTATTATAGTAGCGCTCAGGTCCGCTCGGCAGATTAGGGGTTAATAAGTGTAGGCAGGTGGAGGCGACGTTGTGGGGGGCAGATTAGGGGTTAATAAATATAATATAGGGGTCGGCGGTGTTAGGGGCAGCAGATTAGGGGTACATAAGGATAACGTAGGTGGCGGCGCTTTGCGGTCGGCAGATTAGGGGTTAATAAGTGTAGGTAGCTGGCGGTGATGTTGTGGGGGGCAGTTTAGGGGTTACTAAATATAATATAGGGGTCGGCGGTGTTCGGGGCAGCAGATTAGGGGTACATAAGGATAACGTAGTTGGCGGTCGGCAGATTAGGGGTTAAAAAAATTTAATCGAGTGTCGGCGATGTGGGGGGACCTCGGTTTAGGGGTACATAGGTAGTTTATGGGTGTTAGTGTACTTTAGAGTACAGTAGTTAAGAGCTTTATAAACCGGCGTTAGCCCAGAAAGCTCTTAACTACTGACTTTTTTCCTGCGGCTGGAGTTTTGTCGTTAGAGTTCTAACGCTCACTTCAGCCACGACTCTAAATACCGGAGTTAGAAAAATCCCATTGAAAAGATAGGATACGCAATTTACGTAAGGGGATCTGCGGTATGGAAAAGTCGCGGCTAAAAAGTGAGCGTTAGACCCTTTTTTGAGTGACTCCAAATACCAGAGTTAGCCTAAAACCAGCGTTAGGAGCCTCTAACGCTGGTTTTCACGGCTAACGCCAAACTCCAAATCTAGGCCATAGAAAGTAATGATGCTCTCTGGGATACAGAATTTCACATGGGAGAAAGAAGGTAACTGTATAACTCCTGGGGATGATATAAAGGGGCCGAATTATGAAGCGGCGGGCGGAAATGATTCGCTGTAGCGAATCATGTCTGCCCGACATCGCTAAATGCCAACAGCATAAGCTGTCGGCGTTTAACATTGCACAAGCATTTCTGGTGAGATGCTTGTGCAATGCAGCCCCCTGCACATTCGTGGCCAATCAGCTGCTAGCAGGGGGTGTCAATCATCCTGATCGTAACTGATCGGGATGATTACTGTCCTCCTCCTCAGAGGTGGCGGATGAGTTAAAAGGCCAATCAACACTGTAGATTTGCATAATCAACAAATGCATGATAAGAAGACAATACAATAGCACTTAGTCCGAACTTCAAATGAGTAGTAGATTTTTTGTTAAATACATTGCAAAGTTATGTCTTTTTCCACTCCCCCTGTATCATGTGACAGTCATCAGCCAATCACAAATGCATATACGTATATGCTGTGAATTCTTGCACATGCTCAGTAGGAGTTGGTAACTCAAAAAGTGTAAATATAAAAAGACTGTGCACATTTTGTTAATGGAAGTAAATTGGAAAGTTGTTTAAAATTGCATGTTGTATCTGACTCATGAAGTTTAATTTTGACTTGAGTGTCCCTTTAAGGAGCAGCGGTCTTACGACCTCTGCTTCTTAATTTATGTTTCCGGCAAACCAGAAACTTTGGGGGTAGATTGCAGCATCCACTGCTTGGTAAATCTACCCCAAAGGCTCATTTTGCATCAATTCCAAATGAAACTGAAATGTTTTCACCAAAATTAAACTTGCTTTTGTCTATATTTTAGTATATATTGCTGCTAGTTAAAGTAAGTGTATTGTGAATTTTAAACAAACTTTCCCTGCATACAGCTAGCGAGACAAATCAGTGAGACCAGCTTGTTGTAAAATGCTTAGGCCTAGATTTGGAGTTCGGCGGTAAAAGGGCTGCTAACGCTCCGCGGGCTTTTTTCTGGCCGCACCATAAATTTAACTCTGGTATCGAGAGTTTAATCAAATGCTGCGTTAGGCTCCAAAAAAGGAGCGTAGAGCATTTTTACCGCAAATGCAACTCTCGATACCAGAGTTGCTTACGGACGCGGCCGGCCTCAAAAACGTGCTCGTGCACGATTCTCCCATAGGAAACAATGGGGCTGTTTGAGCTGAAAAAAAACCTAACACCTGCAAAAAAGCAGCGTTCAGCTCCTAACGCAGCCCCATTGTTTCCTATGGGGAAACACTTCCTACGTCTGCACCTAACACCCTAACATGTACCCCGAGTCTAAACACCCCTAACCTTACACTTATTAACCCCTAATCTGCCGCCCCCCGCTATCGCTGACCCCTGCATATTTTTTTAAACCCCTAATCTGCCGCTCCGTAAACCGCCGCCACCTACGTTATCCCTATGTACCCCTAATCTGCTACCCCTAACACCGCCGACCCCTATATTATATTTATTAACCCCTAACCTGCCCCCCACAACGTCGCCGACACCTGCCTACACTTATTAACCCCTAATCTGCCGAGCGGACCTGAGCGCTACTATAATAAATGTATTAACCCCTAATCCGCCTCACTAACCCTATCATAAATAGTATTAACCCCTAATCTGCCCTCCCTAACATCGCCGACACCTAACTTCAATTATTAACCCCTAATCTTCCGATCGGAGCTCACCGCTATTCTAATAAATGGATTAACCCCTAAAGCTAAGTCTAACCCTAACACTAACACCCCCCTAAGTTAAATATAATTTAAATCTAACGAAATAAATTAACTCTTATTAAATAAATTATTCCTATTTAAAGCTAAATACTTACCTGTAAAATAAATCCTAAGAACTATTTAATAGTTACCTAGTTAAAATAATAACAAATTTACCTGTAAAATAAATCCTAACCTAAGTTATAATTAAACCTAACACTACCCTATCAATAAAATAATTAAATAAACTACCTACAATTACCTACAATTAACCTAACACTACACTATCAATAAATTAATTAAACACAATTCCTACAAATAAATACAATTAAATAAACTAGCTAAAGTACAAAAAATAAAAAAGAACTAAGTTACAGAAAATAAAAAAATATTTACAAACATAAGAAAAATATTACAACAATTTTAAACTAATTACACCTACTCTAAGCCCCCTAATAAAATAACAAAGCCCCCCAAAATAAAAAATTCCCTACCCTATTCTAAATTAAAAAAGTTACAAGCTCTTTTACCTTACCAGCCCTGAACAGGGCCCTTTGCGGGGCATGCCCCAAGAATTTCAGCTCTTTTGCCTGTAAAAAAAAACATACAATACCCCCCCCCCCCAACATTACAACCCACCACCCACATACCCCTAATCTAACCCAAACCCCCCTTAAATAAACCTAACACTAAGCCCCTGAAGATCTTCCTACCTTGTCTTCACCATCCAGGTATCACCGATCCGTCCTGGCTCCAAGATCTTCATCCAACCCAAGCGGGGGTTGGCGATCCATAATCCGGTCCAGAAGAGGCTCCAAAGTCTTCCTCCTATCCGGCAAGAAGAGGACATCCGGACCGGCAAACATCTTCTCCAAGCGGCATCTTCGATCTTCTTCCATCCGGAGCGAAGCGGCAGGATCCTGAAGACATCCAGCGCGGAACATCCATCCGGACCGACGACTGAACGACGAATGACTGTTCCTTTAAGGGACGTCATCCAAGATGGCGTCCCTCGAATTCCGATTGGCTGATAGGATTCTATCAGCCAATCGGAATTAAGGTAGGAATTTTCTGATTGGCTGATGGAATCAGCCAATCAGAATCTAGTTCAATCCGATTGGCCGATCCAATCAGCCAATCAGATTGAGCTCGCATTCTATTGGCTGATCGGAACAGCCAATAGAATGCGAGCTCAATCTGATTGGCTGATTGGATCAGCCAATCGGATTGAACTTGATTCTGATTGGCTGATTCCATCAGCCAATCAGAAAATTCCTACCTTAATTCCGATTGGCTGATAGAATCCTATCAGCCAATCGGAATTCGAGGGACGCCATCTTGGATGACGCTTCGCTCCGGATGGAAGAAGATCGAAGATGCCGCTAGGAGCCTCTAACGCTGGTTTTGACGGCTACCGCCGAACTCCAAATCTAGGCCTTAGAGAATGTCACAAGACGTGTGAGAGAGCTTCAGATATACCCTGGGAACTCCCCTGTTCAGGCCAGGGAACTGCCCTGCCCCTCCCACTTTCTGAAACTGTAAGTTTTAGTTTGCAATGCAGCAAATTCAAGGTACAATGTAAATGTATATATAAACAGTAAAATCCTAATTTGTTATATAAAATGGTAATATAAAATGATGGTAAAATAAAATGATGGTAATTAATATAAAATGATATACTAAATATATAATTAAAACTCTGCAATATACTTTCATTATTTATTTTGTCCCCTTTTCCTGTAATTCCATTCTTAAAAACTGTGAGCATTTCAGTTTCTGTTAGAACCCTGTTATATTCCACACAGCCATCGGCTGCACACTCTAGTAACCTATTTATAACTGTCACTAATTGGCCACAGCAGAGAAGATTAGATAACCTACTGTAAGTTACAACATGGCAGCTCCCATTGTTTTATAGCCATATTAGTGTTACACTTATTTGGTCAATATTTAAACAGCTAATAAAACTTAAAGGGACAGTCAAGTCCAAAAAAACCTTTCATTTTTCAAATAGGGCATGTAATTTTAAACAACTTTCCAATTTACTTTTATCAACAATTTTGCTTTTTTCTCTTGGTATTCTAGTTGAAAGCAAACCTAGGAAGGCTCATATGATAATTTCTAAGCCCTTGAAGGCCGCCTCTATTTTATTTACTTTTCACAGCAGGGGAGAGCAAGCTCATGTAGGCCATATAGATAGCATTGTGATCACGCCCGTGGCTAGTGGCAGACACTGCACTAATTGGCTAAAATGCAAGTCAATAGATAATAACTAAAAGTCATGTGATTAGGGGCGGTCAGAAGATGCTTAGATACAAGTTAGTCACAGAAGTAAAAAAAGTATTAATATAACAGTGTTGGTTTTGCAAAACTGGGGAATGGGTAATGAAGGGATTATCTATCTTTTTAAGCAACAAATATTCTGGTGCTGACTGTCCCTTTAAAAAAGACATCTACATGTTATACTCAGACTAATCTTTTCTTTGAATGCATCATTCTATCTAGCATTTATTTAGTGTTTTATGCCCCTTTAAAGTAACACAGAAATATAACAAAACTCTCCTATCACGTAGGGCCAGCAAAGATGCAAAATCAAGCAACCTGGAGATCCTCTAGTGCAAATAATAGCGGCTCTTGTTGGGTAGCTAAGTTTAACCCCTTAATGACAACTGACGTACCAGGTACGTCATGCAAAAACTAACAGTTAATGACAATGGACGTACCTGGTACGTCAGTTGTCTAACAGAGTGCTGGAAGTGATCACAATCGCTTCCAGCAGCTCTGAGGGTATTGCAGTGATGCCTCGATATGGAGGCATCCTGCAATACCCCATTACAAGCCTCCGATGCAGAGAGAGCCACTCTGTGGCCCTCTCTGCACCGGTAGTGATGGTGCCGATGGTGCCGTTGTCCGGGTGGGAGGAGGGAGCGTGTGCGCGCGTGCACGATGCACGCGTGTGTGCACGATGCACGCGCGTGTGCACGATGCGCGCGTGCATGGGGGCGCGTGCACGTGCACGCATTAGCCACACTGACACCAATGAAGGAACTGGAAGGAAGGGGAAAAAAGTTATTTATTTATTTTTACATATAAAAGGATCTGGGAGGGGGAGGGGGTGGGGGTATTGTGGGGGGGCTGCTACACTACAGAAATAATTAAAAATAAAAATAAAAGTTATAAATAAAATTAAAATACTTTGGTTTGTGGGGCCAAACTGGGTACTGGCAGACAGCTGCCAGTACCCAAGATGGCGGTAATTAGGTAGGGGAGAGGGTTAGAGAGCTGGAGGGGGGATCAGGGAGGTTGGTGCTAAGGCAGGGGTCCATCACAACTAAAATATTTTATTATTTTTATTTAAAAAAAAAAAACTCTTTTATTTAGTACTGGCAGACTTTCTGCCAGTACTTAAGATGGCGGGAACAATTGTGGGGTGGGGGAGGGAAGAGAGCTGTTTGGGAGGGATCAGGGGGTGGGATGTGTCAGGTGGGAGGCTGATCTCTAAAATTAACCCTGCAAGCTCCCTACAAGCTACCTAATTTAACCCCTTCACTGCTGGGCATAATTCCCGTGTGGTGCGCAGCAGCATTTAGCGGCCTTCTAATTACCAAAAAGCAACGCCAAAGCCATATAAGTCTGCTATTTCTGAACAAAGGGGATCCCAGAGAAGCTTTTACAACAATTTCTGCCATAATAGCACAAGCTGTTTGTAAATAATTTCAGTGAGAAACCTAAAATTGTGAAAAATGTAAAGTTTTTTTTTATTTGCTCGCATTTGGCGGTGAAATGGTGGCATAAAATATACCAAAATGGGCCTAGATCAATACTTGGGGTTGTCTACTACACTACACTAAAGCTAAAATTAACCCTACAAGCTCCCTAATTAACCCCTTCACTCCTGGGCATAAAACACGTGTGGTGCGCAGCGGCATTTAGCGGCCTTCTAATTACCAAAAAGTAACCACAAAGCCATATAAGTCTGTTATTTCTGAAAAAGGGGATCCCAGAGAAGCATTTACAAACATTTGTGCCATAATTGCAGAAGCTGTTTGTAAATAATTTCAGCGGGAAACCTAAAGTTTGTGACAACATTTGTGAAAAAGTGAACTTTTTTTTTTTTATCGCATTTGGCGGTGAAATGGTGGCATGAAATATACCAAAATGGGCCTAGATCAATACTTCGTGATGTCTTCTAAAACAAAATATACACATGTAAAGGGATATTCAGGTATTCTTGACAGATATCAGGGTTCCAAAGTAACTAGCGCTAATTTTGAAAAAAAGTGGTTTGGAAATAGCAAAGTGCTAAATTGCGAAAAAAGCAAAGAACATGTAAACATTGGGTATTTCTAAACTCAGGACAAAATTTAGAAACTATTTAGCATGGGTGTTTTTTGGTGATTGTAGATGTGTAACAGATTTTGGGGGTCAAAGTTAGAAAAAGTGTGTTTTTTTCCATTTTTTCCTCATATTTTATCATTTTTTTTAGTAAATTATAAGATATGATGAAAATAATGGTATCTTTAGAAAGTCCATTTTATGACGAGAAAAACGGTATATAATATGTGTGGGTACAGTAAACGAGTAAGAGGAAAATTACAGCTAAACACAAACACTGCAGAAATGTAAAAATAGCCATTGTCATTAAGGGTAAGAAAATTGAAAAATGGTCCGGTCATTAAGGGGTTAATTACCACTGTGAGTACTTGCAGTGAATATGCTAATGTGTAAGAGGTCAACTACATGATAGTGCCCTAGAAGCAATCCAGAATGATATTGAGTTGTGGAGGTGGGGGGAAGCTGTACTGGCTGATTTTGACATACTGTACTGGGTGGATTCCTTCATCTGTACAAAAAACACACACTTCAAGTTGAAGAAAATTAGCCCAACTTATCTAACAACATATAATTAAAATCTGACCAAGCGGAAAGGGAGAGATAAAGGTATGGGAAAGAGAAAGCAAATTCCCAAATCCAAACTTATTCTGAAATCCAAACTTTTTAATTCATATTTTCATAAAAATACAATTATCAAAAATTAAAGGGACAGTCTACACCAGCATTTTTATTGCTTCAAAAGATAGATAGTCCTTTTATTACCCATGCCCTAGTTTTGCACAATCAACACAGTTATATAAATACATGTTTTACCTCTGTGATTACCTTGTATCTAATCCTCTGCAAACTGCCCCCTTATTTCAGTTCTTTTGACAGACATCCATGTTAGCCAATCAGAGCTGGCTCACCTGAACTCCACGTGCGTGAGCACAATGTTATCTATATGACACACAAGAACTAACACCCTCTAGTGGTGAAAAACTGTCAAAATGCCCTGAGAGAAGAGGCGGCCTTCAAGGGCTTAGAAATTTGCATATGAACCTCCTAGGTTTAGCTTTCAACTAAGAATACCAAAAGAACAAAGCAAAATTGGTGATAAAAGCAAATTTGACAATAGTTTAAAATTACATTCTCTATCTGAATCATGAAAGTTTATTTTGGACTAGACTGTCCCTTTAACATAAAATGCAAATGACAGTCTATATTTATTTAAAACAACAAATATTAACTTGCAGATTATAATGCTGTACTATCTTTCTGATGGTACTGTAAAAGTATTAAACATGATGTAAAACTACCTTTATGTTGCATATATAAGATGTATTATGTCATGTAAATATTTCCTAAATGACATAAGATATTGCTGTTTACATTTGGAGGCCCATTTATCAAGCTCCAAATGGAGGGCCCGTTCAGACTCGCCAGAAACAGCAGTTATGAAGCAGCGGTCTAAAGACCACTGCTCCATAACCCTGTCCGCCTGCTCTGATGAGGCAGACAGACATCGCCGGAAATTCAACCCGATTGAGTACGATCGGGTTGATTGACACCTCCCTGCTGGCGGCCGATTGGCAGCGAGTCTGCAGGGGGCGGCGTTGCACCAGCAGCTCACAAGAGCTGCTGGTGCAATGCTGAATACGGAGAGGGTATTGCTCTCCGCATTCAGCGATGTCTGTCGGACCTGATCCGCACTGTCGAATCAGGTCCGACAGACATTTGATAAATATGCCTCTTGGTCTCATCGAGTCTCCTAACTGTCTCATTTTACAGATGCAAATATTCCAAAAATCCAAACTATTCAGAAAAACAAACCTTTTCTGCTCCCAAGCGATTTGGATAAAGGGTTTTCTAGATGCACTAGATAGAGCATTCTAATGATTCTTGCAAAAGGGGAGTTGAAATTGGGGATATATTTAAAACAATTATTTTTAGTTATTGTCGGAGTAGCCACAGTGGGTTATATTGTATTTTTATGTTTCTGTGAGTATTTAACTACAATTTCCTTCTAATGTCCATTCAGTAATATTTATTTTATTGGTCTGTATGCACAGCAAGTTGGGTAGTATAAAAAGTTAACATGTTTCTTAGAGCAATAGCGCTGTTTCATCAGGCTGTACTATTTGCTGGCTGTTTGTGGTGCACATATTAATTGCTCCCTCTATTGCGGGCTTTCCTCCACTAGTCACATGGTGGAATATGGATTCAGCGAGACCTGGGGGCCTATTTATCAAGCCGTCAACCGCAAAAACGCTGGAATTCCGCAGCGTAATTGTGGCGAGCCTGATTCCCCTTATTTATCAATCCCTACAGACCGGCAAAATTAGAATTTTGTGACGTAACATACAATCCGCCGGTCTCAGTCCGACACAGATCGATGCTTACGTCATTACAGATGTTCCGAACACAAATTTGGCACTATCTGACTACTTTTGAAAGTTAACACATTTCTACCAGGTACGCTCCGCAGTATTCTGGCCCTGCGTACCTGGTTTTCAATCCGCCGCCCTGGAGGCAGCGGATGCCATAGGAATCAATGGGAGTCTGAAAGCAGCGAAAGCTCATGTTCGCTGCTGCCCGATATCCCATTGATGCCTATGGGAGAATAAAGTTATGTTTACACCTAACACCCTAACATATACCCCGAGTCTAAACACCCCTAATCTGCTGCCCCCGACACCGCCGCCACCTACATTATACTTATTAACCCTTAATCTGCCCCCCTTACACCGCCGCCACCTACATTATGTTATTAACGCCTAATCTGCTGTCCTCAACGTCGCTGCCACTATATTAAATTTATTAACCCCTAAGCCTAAGTTTAACCCTAACACCCCCTAACTTAAATCTAATTTAAATAAATATAAATAAAATTACTATCATTAACTACATTATTCCTATTTAAAACTAAATACTTACCTATAAAATAAACCCTAAGATAGCTACAATATAACTAATGGTTACATTGTAGCTAGCTTAGGGTTTATTTTTATTTTACAGGCAAGTTTGTATTTATTTTAACTAGGTACAATAGTTATTAAATAGTTATTAACTATTTAATAACTACCTAGATAAAATAAATACAAAAGTACCTGTAAAATGAAACCTAACCTAAGTTACAATAACACCTAAAACTACAATTAAATACAATTAAATAAATTACATACAATTAACTAAATTATATACAATTATCTAAAGTACAAAAAACAAACACTAAATTACAGAAAATAATAAACAAATTACAGAAATTTAAACTAATTACACCTACTCTAATAGCCCTATCAAAATAAAAAAGCCCCCCCAAAATAAAAAAAAACCCTAGCCTAAACTAAACTACCAATAGCCCTTAAAAGGGCCTTTTGCAGGGCATTGCCCCAAAGTAATCAGCTCTTTTATCTGTAAATAAAAAAATACAAACAACCCCCCCAACAATAAAACCCACCACCCACACAAACAACCCCCCCAAAAAAATACTAACTAAAAAAACCTAAGCTCCCCATTGCCCTGAAAAAAGGCATTTGGATGGGCATTGCTCTTAAAAGGGCAGTGAGCTCTTTTGCGGCCTAAAGCCCTAACCTAAAAATAAAACCCACCCAATACACCCTTAAAAAACCTAACACTAACCCCCTGAAGATCGACTTACCGGGAGACGTCTTCATCCAAGCCGGGCAGAAGTCTTCATCCAAGCCGGGCAGAAGGGGTCTTCCAGACGGCAGAAGTCTTCATCCAAACGGCATCTTCTATCTTCATCCTTCCGGTGTGGAGCGGGTCCATCTTTAAGACATCCGACGCGGAGCATCCTCTTTGGCCGACAACTACCCGACGAATGAAGATTCCTTTAAGTGACGTCATCCAAGATGGCGTCCCTTAGATTCAGATTGGCTGATAGAATTATATCAGCCAATCGGAATTAAGGTAGAAAAAATCCTATTGGCTGATGCAATCAGCCAATAGGATTGAACTTCAATCCTATTGGCTGATTGGAACAGCCAATAGGATTAAGCTTGCATTCTATTGGCTAGGTGTAATTAGTTTAAATTTCTGTAATTTATTTATTATTTTCTGTAATTTAGTGTTTGGTTGTTTTTTGTACTTTAGATAATTGTATATAATTTAGTTAATTGTATATAATTTATTTAATTGTAGTGTAGTGTTAGGTGTTATTGTAACTTAGGTTAGGTTTTATTTTACAGGTACTTTTGTATTTATTTTAGCTAGGTAGTTATTAAATAGTTAATAACTATTTAGTAACTATTCTACCTAGTTAAAATAAATACAAACTTGCCTGTAAAATAAAAATAAACCCTAAGATGGCTATAATGTAACTATTAGTTATATTGTAGCTAGCTTAGGGTTTATTTTATAGGTAACTATTTAGTTTTAAATAGGAATAATGTAGTTAATGATAGTAATTTTATTTATTTAAATTAGATTTAAGTTAGGGGGTGTTAGGGTTAAACTTAGGTTTTAGGGGTTAATAAATTTAATATAGTGGCGGCGAAGTTTGGGACGGCAGATTAGGAGTTAATAACATTATGTAGGTGGCGGTGGTGTAGGGGGCAGATTAGGGGTTAATAACATAATGTAGGTGGCGGCGGTGTAGGGGGCGGTAGATTAGGGGTTAATAAGTATAATGTAGGTGGCGGAGAGCTCCTGGAGCGGCAATTTAGGGGTTAATAACTTTATTTAGTTGCGGCGGGGTCCGGGAGCGTCGGTTTAGGGGTAAAACAGAATAGTATAGAGTGGGTGCTTAGTGACAGTATGCCAATAAAGCTGGGAAAAAGGCAAAGAGCAGCGAGATCGATGACTGTTAGTTAACAACAGTCCGCTGCTCATCGCCCGTACTTGGTGTGCGGCTTTTTGACAGCTTTTTTGGTAACTTTGGAGAATGTATTCAGGTCCGCGGCAGCGATGTTAGGCAATCTTAGGCGAGCGTATTTGTTTCTGCAAATGCAAGTAAGTTGACGGGTTGATAAATAGGGGCCCTGGTGTCATTACACACCAACATTAAATATTCCTGTAGACAGAGGAGGAGGATCCTTTCCATTAACCCCTTTGTTCCAGCATTGCCACTCTGAGTTTAGCCGGAAAACTGTAATCTTCCATCACCCCGCACGAGCATTACGGGTGGTGCTAAATTTCAGGTGAGTGCATTTGTTGCTTTCTTGTTTGTCTGACCCATGGTAGACATTACTACCCTATGAGGTGCCTCTTGTCATTTGTATTTTTCAGTTTTACGGGATTGCCAGAACAATCTGCTTTATTGACTATTACCTAGTATATGACATTTAGTGGTAATAAGAATGGTAGATGGCACAAAGTCTAAATAGCAGGAATCAGTGTTATTGCTTAGATTAGTGGCATAACTCACTGCACTATCCTTTGCACAACTTTGTATGCATGTGTCTTGCTGATAGGATTATCTGTGTTATTCTTTTGTTATTACATATACTTAAAGCCACATTTAAAGGGACACTGAACCCAAATTTTTTCTTTCGTGATTCAGATAGAACATGAAATTTTAAGCAACTTTCTAATTTACTCCTATTATCATTTGTTTCTCATTCTCTTAGTATCTTTATTTGAAATACAAGAATGTAAGTTTAGATGCCGGCCTATTTTTGGTGAACAACCTGGGTTGTTCTTGCTGATTGATGGATACATTCATCCACCAATAAAAAAAGGCTGTCCTGAGTACTGAACCAAAAAAAAAAAGCTTAGATGCCTTCTTTTTCAAACAAAGATAGCAAGAGAATGAAGAAAAACTGATAATAGGAGTAAATTAGAAAGTTGCTTAAAATTGCATGCTCTATCTGAATCACAAAAGAAAAAAATTGGTTTCAGTGTCCCTTTAAAGCCACAAAATAATCTGCTGTGCCCTTTACACAATGCTTCTTTTACACAAACACACAACATTGCACAGTTTTGAAAACATTTCTGAGTATGACCTTGTTTTTCCTTTTGGAACAAAGTACTATACTTGGTGTGCCATGATTCTTTACTTAGACATTAGAACTGCCATTCCATTAACTCTGCCCTTTGTGGCTTTGTAGATAGATATGTTGGATGTCTCTTGCGAATTTGTTCCTGTGGCACTAAAAGGATTTGACCCATTTCCTTTGAACAATCTGGTATATATATTGAACCTATCTTTTACTCTTAATACTTATTTATTACCTAAACTGTGCCCGTAAAGGACTTGGAATGATCACCCAGAGTTGCTGAATATCCATCCTATTTTAGTTATCAAAAAATGCAAGACATAAAAATGCAGTTCCCAATTGGTAAATAGTGACATTTTATTTACAGAATCTTACATTAAATCCATGCATATTTTATGGTGTTTGCGTACTTTTGTCACTTAGTGCTTCCGATATACATATTATGTTGTAGATTGTACTCTGCAATGTATGAGCTTTCATTACTAAGGTATAATGCAGCTTAAGGCAGTATTATTTCATAAATCTCTAGAACATTTCCTATTAACTGCCAGAGGGAAAACTTACAAACACCTATGATTGGATAGAACTTTACTGTAAGCAGGAAAATAATTTTGTTGTAACCATGGCAGCAGTGAAGCACCTCATGTAGCACAAAGCTAATGTTATGCCAGTCTTATATATTAGCCCTTTAGGCACCCTGGCATCTAACAGGAAATGAGAGATTTTGCTATGCCTGAGGTTTAATGTTTAATGAAATGATACATGAACAAATATCATGATTACCATACAGATATAACTACCCAGAATCCTCGGGGTTATGCAGAATAATTAGTGTAAGGAATTTTTAGTTAACATAGCAATTTAGGCAACTCTCACTAACTTTATTACAAGTTTTGCTAAATTAATGGAACTTGGACACTCTTTGTGTGCTTGGGATTATGTGTATTTGAGTAAAAACTTAACCTTGGCTTTAATGAAAGTTTCCCACTAAATTTCCCTATTTTGAATTACTCATTTGTAATTTAATGAACAATACATACGAACACAGCCTAAACATTCCTTATATAAGATATCTTTCCTCTAACACCTTGTTTGGAAAGCTGTTCAGTACAATATCATCAACCCATTCTGTAAAGGAGAGTTTTCAATTGTTATTTATTAAAGAGACAGTAAACACCTTGAGATGATAACATTTTTAATTTTGTGTAGTAAAACAACTTTACAATATGCTTTTATTAATTTTTTTTAATGTATTTTGCCTTAGACAAATTGTTTATTTTCTAATTCTCAAAGATGTATATGCACATAGGCTAACCCTGCAATATAAACTTCCCTACTTGGCTTTAGCAGATAACAACTGCTAAGTAATTCACTTTATACTAAACTGACTGTGACTAGCCTTGTTGTCTGCAGACTCAAGCCCAGATTGGTTTCTCTAAATAAGGCAAATGATGGGTGGAGTTTGGCTTTTGAAATACAATTGCAGCAAACAAGAAGTAAAAGGGACACTAAAACCAACATTTTTCTTTCATGATTCAGATAGAGAATACAATTTTAAACAACATTCCAATTTACTTCTATTATTTAATTTGCTTCATTCTTTATATATCCTTTGTTGAAGAAATAGCAATGCACATAGGTGAGCCAATTACAAAAGGTATCTATGTGCATCCACCAATCAGCAACTACTGAGCCTATCTAGATATGTTTTTCAGCAAAGAATATCAAGAGAATGAAGCAAATTAGATAATAGAAGAAAATTGGAACGTTGTTGAAAATTGCTTGTTCAATCTAAACATCTTTAGACATGGCTGATATGTTGTTATATAGCAGTGGTTCACAACCTGTGGGTCACGACCCCATTGGGGGTTGAATGACGATTTGCCAGGGGTCGCCTAAAACTAGGGTTGCACCGATACCATTTTTTTATGACCGAGTACAAGTACCGATACTTGTTTTCAAATACTCGCCGATACCAATTACCGATACTTTTTTTTTTTAATGTCATGTGACAGTTTACCAAGCACAATACAGATTATTTAAGATTCCTTCTTTATAATTATAAAGGACTGTAATTCAAAAGACATTATGGAATAATAAAACAGTTTTATTTGTCACAAAGTTCACTGAACATGTTTATAAATAAAAAATATTACAATAAAATATTAAATTTAAAGGGGTGATGCAATTGGGTTGTAGGGCTGTTATATAACATCAATCTGACATTTGTATGGAGGTTCGACTCTAAAGTTGAACATTCTTTCACTTTCCACACTACTGCATGGGGCAGAAAGATATTTTTGGGCCATTTTAGCCAGAGCTGGAAATCTGTTAATTAACTGCCCAGTACTTCAGGGGTTTGTCTGAACGAGGTACAGTTATCTCTCCTACAATAATACAAATAACAGCAATTTGTATTGGCAGAACAGTAGTAAACAATTTTTTTTTTCAGTTTAGTCTCCACTCCAGTTTAAAATGAAATGGGAACATGCAGTTTAAAAAAAACGCCACAAGATAGCATATGGGTAGGAAGTGGAGGTATCTGTTTAAGTATCGGTGCATTTGCACGAGTACAAGTACTCATGCAAATACTTGGTATCGGTACCGATACCGATACTAGTATCGGTATGGGTGCAAGCCTACCTAAAACCATTACAAATTAGTTTTTTTTGTCATTTAGTAGCTTCTTACTATAATTGTCATATGTTGACAGACAATTTAATCATACCTCAAATGTTTCAATTCTAGTAACTTTCCTTTTTTTTAACTGTTTACATTTACAATACATTACACCGTAATATTGTAATGTATTGTAAACAGTTAAAAATACTAAAGTTATTATTACGGCACCATTTGATGATTATGGTATATCGAACCGCACGCCTTATGTAACATACGCCGTTGCAGGGACTTACGAAGTACATTTTTAAAGCATAAAGATCAAGATCCTAATTATTAAAGCATAAACGTTATGCTTTATGTCTGCCATAAAGAAACGTTTTATTAGTGAGCCAATGATAATGGATCATGGAGAGAAGATGGTTAACAAAAGAAAATATAGTGAATATTTTTTTAAAGTATGGTTTTACTTCAGTAGTTGCAGCAGGAATTGAGAAACCACAATGTGTTATTTGTAATGAAGTTCTATTGGCCGAATCTATGAAGCCCAACAAACTGAACGTCATTTTGATAGCAAGCATCCAAGCTTTGCTGGCAAGGATACCCAATATTTTAAAAACAAGGCTGATGGTGTCAAGAAAAGCAGACTTGATACTGGCGGCAAGTACAACCAGCAAAACCTAGCAGCCGTTCAAGCTTCATATTTGGTGGCTCTCAGAATTGCCAAAGCTAAGAAACCTCACACCATTGCCAAGGAATTACTTTTGCCAGCAGTCAAAGACATTGTTCAAGTTATGATTGGAGACAAATTTGTTACGAAAAGAAGTGCAATTTCCTTATCTAACGACACTGTCAACAGAAGAATAGATGACATGTCTGCTGATATTATTCATCAGGTAATCCAGGAAATGAAATCTGCTCCACTTGGAATATTTAGGGCTTGAATTACCAAACCCCTACGGCTGCAAGTTCTCACAAGAACTTGCTTGCCGTAATCTAACAAGCAGCGGTCACCAGACCGCCGCTTCCCTAACCTCTTTGCCACCTCTAAGGTGGTGAAATTCAATCTCCACGGTCGAGTTCGACCAAGGAGATTGACAGCTCCTGCCAGCGCGTGCAGGGGGCGGGATTGCACACAAGCGTAAAATTGCGCTCATGTGCAGTGGTGATTACCTGCAGGTAATTTCGCCCCGCCACAGGCGAGCTAAGGCATACAAGGGCTCGTATACGCACCCCTGTACGCCTCAGCTTTGATAAATCTAGCCCTTAGCATTCAGCTGGATGAATCTACAGATGTTGCAAACTGTTCTCAATTACTGGTTTACGTGAGGTATATTAATGATGACTACTTTAAAGATGAGTTTCTTTTTTGCAAACCTCTTGAAACTACAACTACTGCACGTGATGTATTTGACACACTTGGTTAATTTCTGGAAAAGCATGAGATCTCTTGAGAAAAGGTTTGTGGTGTTTGCACATGCTAGGATGTCGGTCGGCATTTCGACGTTTGATATTGAATGAGCCACCAAAAGTCATCGGAAATCATTGTATGATTCATTGACAAATGTTAGCAACGAAGACGCTGCCACAAGAGTTACAAGAAGTAATGAAAAGTGCCATAAGTGCCATCAATGTTGTAAAAGCATGTGCTTTAAACAGTCGGCTGTTTTGTAAAATTTGTAATGAATTGGATGCATCCAATAATGTTCTGTTATTTCCCTCTAATGTGAGATGGTTATCAAGAGGAAAAGTTATAAAACATGTTTTTGATCTTCGTGATGAATTAAAAAAAAAATTGATCAGAAAGCAAAACCACAGTTCAAAGCACTGTTCAGCAATGAAAATGAACTGCAGAAAATAGCTTACTTGGTTGACATCTTTGCAATCTTGAACTAGTTAAATTTATCACTTCAAGGACCAAATGCAACATGCCTCGATATGTCTTAAAAGATCCGATCATTCCAAATGAAACTTCAACTTTGGCAAAAAAAATTGGATGAAAATATAATTTACATGTTGCCCAATTTATCTGCTTTCTTTGAGGAATATGCCATTGAACTTGACAAAAGGATCACAATGATAATTTCTGTCAAAGAACACTTGCAAATGCTTGCGGACGAAATTTCATCATACTTTCCAAACTTACCTGACACCCTATTTGCACTTGCTAGAAGTCCATTTACAGTCAAAGTTGAAGATATTCCTGAGAATTGAACTCATTACCAGCTATGAAGCTAAAAATAATTTCTCTTCAATGACAGTTAATGAGTTCTGGATCAAATATTTGCAGTCATATCCTGTTCTGTCTGAGATTGTGTTGCGCCTTCTTCTCTCATTTCCAGCAACATATCTTTGTGAATCAAGCTTTTTAAGCTTGTTGGTTATCAAGTCTAAATACAAAAGTAGACTTGATGCAGGTGATGATCTTCGTTGTGCTCTTGCACAGAAAGAAGCAACCCCAACCTTCGCACTGACGCTTAACCCCTTAATGACAACTGACGTACCAGGTACGTCATGCATTAACAATCAGTTAATGACAATGGACGTACCTGGTACGTCAGTTGTCTAACAGAGTGCTGGAAGTGATCACAATCACTTCCAGCAGCTCTGAGGGTATTGCAGTGATGCCTCGATATGGAGGCATCCTGCAATACCCCTTTACAAGACTCCGATGCAGAGAGAGCCACTCTGTGGCCCTCTCTGCACCAGTAGTGATGGTGCCGATGGTGCCTCTGACCGGTGGGAGGAGGGAGCGTGTGCGCGCGCGTGCACGGGTGTGCGCGGTGGGCGCGCGTGCACGTGCACATGCGCACATTAGCCACACTGACACCAATGAAAAAGTAAGGGGAAAAAAAGTTATTTTATTTTTTTTATATTTAAAAGGATCTGTGAGGGGGAGGGGGTGGGGGTATTGTGGGGGGGCTGCTACACTACAGAAATAATTAAACACAAATAACAGTTATAAATACAATTAAAATAAGTTTGGTTTGTGGGGCCAAACTGGGTACTGGCAGACAGCTGCCAGTACCCAAGATGGCGGTAATTAGGTAGGGGAGAGGGTTAGAGAGCTGGAGGGGGGATCAGGGAGGTTGGTGCTAAGGCAGGGGTCCATCACAACTAAAATATTTTATAATTTTTATTTAAAAAAAAAAAAAACTCTTTTATTTAGTACTGGCAGACTTTCTGCCAGTACTTAAGATGGCGGTAACAATTGTGGGGTGGGGAAGGGAAGAGAGCTGTTTGGGAGGGATCAGGGGGTGGGATGTGTCAGGTGGGAGGCTGATCTCTAAAATTAACCCTGCAAGCTCCCTACAAGCTACCTAATTTAACCCCTTCACTGCTGGGCATAATTCACGTGTGGTGCGCAGCATCATTTATCGGCCTTCTAATTACCAAAAAGCAACGCCAAAGCCATATAAATCTGCTATTTCTGAACAAAGGGGATCCCAGAGAAGCTTTTACAACAATTTCTGCCATAATTGCACAAGCTGTTTGTAAATAATTTCAGTGAGAAACCTAAAATTGTGAAAAATGTAAAGTTTTTTTTTTTTTATTTGCTCGCATTTGGCGGTGAAATGGTGGCATAAAATATACCAAAATGGGCCTAGATCAATACTTGGGGTTGTCTACTACACTACACTAAAGCTAAAATTAACCCTACAAGCTCCCTACAAGCTCCCTAATTAACCCCTTCACTCCTGGGCATAAAACACGTGGGGTGCGCAGTGGCATTTAGCGGCCTTCTAATTACCAAAAAGCAACCACAAAGCCATCTGAAAAAGGGGATCCCAGAGAAGCATTTACAACCATTTGTGCCATAATTGCAGAAGTTGTTTGTAAATAATTTCAGTGGGAAACCTAAAGTTTGTGACAAAATTTGTGAAAAAGAGAACTTTTTTTTTTTTTTTATCGCATTTGGCGGTGAAATGGTGGCATGAAATATACCAAAATGGGCCTAGATCAATACTTTGGGATGTCTTCTAAAACAAAATATATACATGTCAAGGGATATTCAGATATTCCTGACAGATATCAGTGTCCCAATGTAACTAGCGCTAATTTTGAAAAAAAGTGGTTTGGAAATAGCAAAGTGCTACTTGTGTTTATTGCCCTATAAATTGCAAAAAAAGCTAAGAACATGTAAACATTGGGTATTTCTAAACTCAGGACAAAATTTAGAAACTATTTAGCATGGGTGTTTTTTGGTGATTGTAGATGTGTAACAGATTTTGGGGGTCAAAGTTAGAAAAAGTGTTTTTTGTTCCATTTTTTCCTCATATTTTATCATTTTTTTTTTTAGTAAATTATAAGATATGATGAAAATAATGGTATCTTTAGAAAGTCCATTTAATGACGAGAAAAACGGTATATAATATGTGTGGGTACAGTAAACGAGTAAGAGGAAAATTACAGCTAAACGCAAACAGTGCAGAAATGTAAAAATAGCCATTGTCATTAAGGGTAAGAAAATTGAAAAATGGTCCGGTCATTAAGGGGTTAAGTATGTTTTTTGATTTGTGGTGTCTAATTAAGACTTATGTTACTGTTGTTACGCTTTGTTTTAATATTTTCACATGATCATACAATCGGCTAGATTACGAGTTTTGCATTAAGCTGAAAAAGCAGCATTAACAGGTCCTAACGCTGCTTTTTTACTACCGCTGCTATTACGAGTCTTGCAGGTTTAGGGGCACCACACATTTTTTTGGCCTTACCGTAAAACGACTTACGTAAACTTTGTAACCCCCTTTTTTTATGGGACTTCCATAGCGCTGGTATTACAAGTCTGTCCTGGGAGGCCAAAAAGTGAGTGGTACACCCTTTACCTCCAAGATTCCTAACGCATTCTAAAGTCAGTAGTTATGAGTTTTACACTACAACGCTGTAGCATAAAACTCATAACTAAAGTGCTAAAAAGTACACTAACACCCATAAACTACATATTAACCCCTAAACCAAGGCCCTCCCGCATTGCAAACACTATAATAAAAATTTTAACCCCTAATCTGCCGCTCCGGACATCGCCGCCACTAGAATAAACATATTAACCCCTAAACCACCGCACTCCCCCCTCGCAAACACTGGTTAAATATTATTAACCACTAATCTGCCGCCCCTAAAATCCCTGCCACCTACATTATACTTATTAACCCCTAATCTGCCATCCCCAATGTCGGTGCCACTATATTAAATGTATTAACCCCTAAATCTAAGTCTAACCCTAACACCCCCTAACTTAAATATAATTTAAATAAATCTAAAGAAAATTACTATCATTAACTAAATAATTCCAATTTAAAACTAAATACTTACCTATAAAATAAACCCTAAGCTAGCTACAATATAACTAATAGTTACATTGTAGCTAGCTTAGGGTTTATTTTTATTTTACAGGCAAGTTTGCATTTATTTTAACTAGGTAGAATAGTTATTAAATAGTTATTAACTAACTATTTAATAACTACCTAGCTAAAATAAATACAAATTGACCTGTAAAATAAAACCTAACCTAAGTTACAATAACACCTAACACTACACTACAATTAAATAAATTAACTAAATAAAATACAATTAAATAAATTAAATTAGCTAAATCACAAAAAAACACTAAATTGCAGAAAATATAAAACAAATTACAGATCTTTAAACTAATTACACCTAATCTAATAGCCCTATCAAAATAAAAAAAAAGCCCCCCAAAATAAAAAAAAACCCTAGCCTAAACTATCAATAGCCCTTAAAATGGCCTTTTGCAGGGCATTGCCCCAAAGTAATCAGCTCTTTTACCTATAAAACAAAATCCAAGATGGTGTCCTTTAGATTCTGATTGGCTGATAGAATTCTATCAGCCAATCGGAATTAAGGTTGAAAAAATCATATTGGCTGATTGGATCAGCCAATAGGATTGAACTTCAATCCTATTGGCTGATCCAATCAGCCAATAGGATTGAGCTTGCATTCTATTGGCTGATGATTGCCAACTGGATTTTTTCTACCTTAAAGGGCCACTAAACCCAAAATCTTTCTTTCATGATTCAGATAGAGAATCGAAATTTAAACAACATTACAATTTACTTCCATTATTTATTTTGCTTCATTTTTTAAATATCCTTAGTTGAAGAAAAAGCAATGCACATGGTGAGCCAACCACACAAGGCTTCTATGTGCAGCAACCAATCAGCAGCTAGTGAGCATATCTAGATATGCTTTTCATCAAAGAATATCAAGAAAATAAAACAAATTAGATAATATAAGTAAATTAGAAAGATGTTTAAAATTGCATTCTCTTTCTAAATCATAAAAGAAAAAATGTGGATGGCATGTCCCTTTAATTCTAAGGGACGCCATCTTGGATGAAGAGATATTCATCACGAAGAAGCCATCATTTGAAGAGGATGCTCCGCGTCGGATGTCTTGAAGATGGACCCGCTCCGCGCCGGAAGGATGAAAATAGAAGATGCCGTCTGGATGAAGACTTCTGCCCGTCTGGAGGACCACTTCTGCCGGCTTCGTTGAGGACATATTGCCGCTTGGATGAAGACTTCTCCCGGTAAGTGAATCTTCAGGGGTTAGTGTTAGGATTTTTTTAAGGGTGTATTGGGTGGGTTTATTTTTTAGGTTAGGGCTTTTGGCCTGCAAAAGAGCTAAATGCTCTTTTAAGGGCAATGCCCATCCAAATGCCCTTTTCAGGGCAATGGGTAGCTTAGGTTTTTTTAGTTAGCATTTTTTTGGGGGGGTTGGTTGTGTGGGTGGTGGGTTTTACTATTGGGGGGGTTGTTTGTATTTTTTTTACAGGTAAAAGAGCTGATTACTTTGAGGCAATGCCCAGCAAAAGGCCCTTTTAAGGGCTATTGATAGTTTAGTTTAGGCTAGGGTTTTTTTTTATTTTGGGGGGCTTTTTTTATTTTGATAGGGCTATTAGATTTGTTGTTTTTTTGTGATTTAGCTAATTTAATTTATTTAATTGTATTTAATTTAGTTAATTTATTTAATTGTAGTGTAGTATTAGGTGTTAATGTAACTTAGGTTAGGTTTTATTTTACAGGTCAATTTGTATTTATTTTAGCTAGGTAGTTATTAAATAGTTAATAACTATTTAATAACTATTCTACCTAGTTAAAATAAATACAAACTTGCCTGTAAAATAAAAATAAACCCTAAGATAGCTACAATGTAACTATTAGTTATATTGTAGCTAGTTTAGGGTTTATTTTATAGGTAAGTATTTAGTTTTTAAAAGGAATAATGTAGTTAATGATAGAAATTTTATTTAGATTTATTTTAATTATTTTTCAATTAGGGGGTGTTAGGGTTAGGGTTAGACTTAGGTTTAGGGGTTAATACATTTAATATAGTGGCGACGACGTTGGGGACAGCAGATTAGGGGTTAATAAGTGTAGGTAGGTTGCAATGACATTGGGGCAGCAGATTAGGGGTTAATAAATATAATGTAGGTGTCGGCAATGTTGGGGGCAGCAGATTAGGGGTTAATAAGTATAATGTAGGTGGCGGCGGTGTCCGGAGTGGCAGATT